>NC_065527.1:6034818-6121503 GCF_006386435.1 Epinephelus moara
CCCGTTCACTTACGTTTTAAAAGGTCTGACGCTACTATGCGCCCCAGCTGTATCTAGGCTAACGGCTAACATGCTAACTATTATTTTTATGTCACTAGTCACTTGAAACAAATTTAGGACGATAGGAGACAGGTTGAAATAAACCGAAATTTCCCTTTAAGTTACCAGGTATTCAAGGAAATTCAGGAAGGCAACCCAGGCACTTAAAGGAAATATCAAAAAGCCTTTATTGTAGTGGCGAAATCATTAAAAGAGCCAACATGTTTCAACCACTGCAGGTCTTCGTCAGGGCTTTCAAAACATACAACACAGGTATGGCCCCACCTATGTAGTGGCAGGAACCAATCAGAGGCCATCACATGACCCATATAATGGCAATGCAGGTAAAACAAGAAGATAATAATGAAAAAATAACAAGCTAATAAAATTAAAAAAAACACAGAGTGACATGATCTAAGATACCCAGAAAAAATATATTTAAGTATACACTACACACCTGTCATAACCCACAGGCTGTGAGAGAAATGGTGAAGCTTGTAGAGAATAATGACAAATAAAAAAAAAACATGTGATGTCTATGTCCTCATTGAGACCAGGATACTTTAAGGCAGGGGTGTCCAAACTTTTTTGAATAGGGGCCGGATGAAACAACGTGAAAATACCTGGGGGCCAACTGATTCTCCCGTCAAATTGGTTTTCAAAGAACAAAAAGTGAGACAAATGCAACAATTTTTATCTTTTAATGAACTATTACTACTTGATGCCTGTCTACAAAGTGTATGATAGTCCTGTCATTGTGAGGTAAAGGGTAAAAATGCAAAGTGATCTTGCTGGATCAACCATTATTGTGTAAAGGGCCACATGTGGTATATTTTGAAAGTCAAGCCGAGGGCCGATTGCAATTGGTCTGCGAGCCACAAATGGCCCCCGGGCCAGACTTTGGACATGCTCCAAAGACTGCTTAAAGCTTATTAACACTGAACATGTCTCATGTCCAAATTGCACCAAATTTGACATAGCACATCTCTCAGTCCCCAGCAATGCACCCACCAAGTGTGAAGTAGATCAGATGAACAGCTAACGAGATATGCAAAGGACACACCCACACAGAGAAAGAGATTTCTTTCTAGTTTTGTTGACAACTGTAAATTCCATATGAATAATCCAAACAACTGAGAGATTCTGAGCAATTTCAAAAGAGAACAAAATTACCCAAATTTATAAATGTTTTTTAAATGAACTCCATGATAGATTGATTAGCGGAAGGCCTAATTTCAAAGCAATTGACATTAAAGCACCAATTATATATTCAGGGCTTTTCATGCAATAATTCAGCAGTAATGGCTACTGACAAACTGACAAACTTTAATGTTCCAATGGTATAATTACTCCAAATGTATAATTTGGATGATATGTTTGCCAAGTTCAAAACTGAGCCAACATGTGACAAGATACATGAAAGCTACCAGTCACACTCCTGTCTTACCGGACAATGGGGAGCTTTGTAAAGGGCACCGGAGGGAGCTTCAAGCCATCAGGAAGGGTGATGACCTCCATTCCACCTGGACACTTGGAGGTGTAATTCTCCAGACTCTGGGTCACTTCTTTCTTCTCTATAAACGCACAAGCACACAACAGCAGGGAAATCAATGAGGCAGGAGTACATAAAGAGGTCCATAGATACAATTATCCAAAGATCAGGCAGCAACAATTATGACATAACACATTCCACTTTAAAGTTCCCCACACCCACATAATCCGAGTCTCCGCTGCAGAGAGTTCATCTTTGTGTGTGATATAAATTAACCCGACATTAATGACCTGTGAGGTGTCTCTCTCTCTCTCTCAGCAATAACAGCCTCAGCCTTCAAGTAAAATTGTAAGTTTTATTGTACCATCAATACCTTTTGTGGGAACATTACTGCTCACCCAGCCAAAGAATTTGCTTTGGCACTGCAAGAGTGTCCATCAAGAGGAGGACATTAAGAAGGATTGCAAAGATTTCATAGATGAAGTCCTAAAATTTCAAGCCTTTTGTATTAATGTGAAAAATAAAAAATACTACAGATATAGATTATATGTTTATTGCGTAATCCAAATCAGCTGTCTAAGATATACAGTATACAGCCTATATCCTCCTGAGACCCTGAGACCTTATACTTCACACTACTTAACTTAGACCTGTTGTCCTTGTTCATGGACAGTTTTTGGTGTCATCTAGAGGTAGTAAGAGCGCAATACACTAATCATGTAAAAACAAGGTGGCAGCCATCTCAGCTAAGTCAGTCTGCAGCCGATCCTGACACAAAAATGGACGAGGTCCAAAACCTGATCACATTTAACGATTGGAACTTGTTTTTTAATGATTGATAATGTTTGTAGTTTGATATGGCAACACATTTGACCAATTTTAGCAACAGTAACTAGCTAAGATGCTGTTAATTAGGAGGTACTCATTTGAAGACGTTGGGACTTTATTGTCATCTCATTTGACGACATTGTGACTTTATTGTCATCTCGTTTGAGGACATTGGGACTTTATTATCGTCTCGTTTGAGGACATTGGGACTGTATAGTCATCTCGTTTGAAGACATTGGGACTTTATTGTCATCTCATTTGAAGACATTGGGACTTTACTGTCGTCTCGTTTGAAAACATTGGGACTTTATTAGCATGTTGTTTGAAGACATTGGGACTTTATTATCGTCTCATTTGAAGACATTGGGACTTTATTATCGTCCCGTTTGAAAACATTGGGACTTTATTATCATGTTGTTTGAAAACATTGGGACTTTATTATCATGTTGTTTGAAGACATTGGGACTTTATTGTCATCTCGTTTGAGGACATTGGGACTTTATTGTCATCTCGTTTGAGGACATTGGGACTGTATAGTCATCTCGTTTGAAGACATTGGGACTTTATTGTCATCTCATTTGAAGACATTGGGACTTTATTGTCGTCTCGTTTGAAAACATTGGGACTTTATTATCATGTTGTTTGAAGACATTGGGACTTTATTGTCATCTCATTTGAGGACATTGTGACTTTATTGTCATCTCGTTTGAGGACATTGGGACTGTATAGTCATCTCGTTTGAAGACATTGGGAGTTTATTATCGTCCCGTTTTAAAACATTGGGACTTTATTATCATGTTGTTTGAAAACATTGGGACTTTATTATCATGTTGTTTGAAGACATTGGGACTTTATTGTCATCTCATTTGAGGACATTGTGACTTTATTGTCATCTCGTTTGAGGACATTGGGACTGTATAGTCATCTCGTTTGAAGACATTGGGAGTTTATTATCATGTTGTTTGAAGACATTGGGAGTTTATTATCATCCCGTTTGAGGACATTGGGACTTTATTATCATGTTGTTTGAAGACATTGGGACTTTATT
The DNA here is from genome assembly GCF_006386435.1 of Epinephelus moara. Lineage (NCBI taxonomy): Eukaryota > Metazoa > Chordata > Actinopteri > Perciformes > Serranidae > Epinephelus > Epinephelus moara. The sequence continues at coordinate 6,038,226 of NC_065527.1, forward strand.
ATCATCCCGTTTGAGGACATTGGGACTTTATTATCATGTTGTTTGAGGACATTGGGACTTTATTATCATGTTGTTTGAAGACATTGGGACTTTATTATCGTCCCGTTTGAGGACATTGGGACTTTATTATCATCCCGTTTGAAAACATTATTGTCATCTCGTTTTAAGACATTGGGACTTTATTGTCATCTGGTTTGAGGACATTGGGACTTAGTATCGTCTTGTTTTAAGACAATGGGACATTATTGTCTCGTTTGAAGACAATGGGACTTAATTGTCATCTTGTTTGAGGACATTGGGACTTTATTATTGCCTTCTTTGAAGACACTGGAGTTTTATTACCGTCTCATTTGAGGACATTGGGACTTTGTTGTCATCTCGTTTGAGGACATTGGGACTTTATTGTTATCTCGTTTGAAGACATTGGGACTTTATAGTCATCTCGTTTGAAGACACTGGAACTCTAAACTCGTCCTGTTTGAAGACACTTGGACTTTTTTGTCATCGGTTTGAAGACATTGGGACTTTATTATCGTCTCATTTGAAGAAACTGGGACTTTATTGTCATCTCGCTTGAAGACATTGGAACTCTAAACTCGTCTTGTTTGAAGACACTTGGACTTTTTTGTCATCTGTTTGAAGACATTGGGACTTTGTTATCGTCTCGTTTGAAGACACTGAAACTTTCTTTATCGTCTCATTTGAAGACATTGGGACTTTGTTATCATCTCGTTTGAGAACATTGGGACTTTACTGTCATCTCATTTGAGGACTTTGGGACTTAATTGTCATCTCATTCAAGGACATTGGGACTTTATCGTCTCATTTGAGGACATTGGGACTTTATTATCATCTCGTTTGAGGACATTGGGACTTTATTATCATCTCATTTGAGGACACTGGGACTTTATTATCGTCTCATTTGAAGACACTGGGACTTTATTATCATCTCGTTTGAAGACATTCGGACTTCATTATCATCTCATTCAAGGACATTGGGACTTTATTATCGTCTCATTTGAAGACACTGGGACTTTATTATCATCTCGTTGGAGGACATTGGGACTTTATTATCATCTCATTTGAGGATTTTGGGACTAAATTGTCATCTCATTCGAAGACATTGGGACTTTATTGTCGTCTCGTTTGAAGACATTGGGACTTTATTGTCGTCTCGTTTGAAGACATTGGGACTTTATTGTCAAGTCTTTTGAGGACATTGAGACTTTATCATTGACAATGTTTAGTTTTTTATACTTATCAGGTCCCAAATAGCTAGAAAAAATTAAAAATGTAAACCAAACAAAAGTCCAGGTCTCAGGAGGACATGAGATGAGAAGCTATTAACAGCCAAAAGTTTATGTCCAAGGGTTTACATGTTTCCTAACAACGGTAAAATGTTCTAAGAAAAACAGTTCTAAGAAAAACAGTTAATATGTGCACAAACTACTGCCCTGCAAATACAAACTGGAAGCCAGACACTCACCGGCAGTACATCACAGTGAAGTACGGTTAGTGGAGTACAGTTAGAGTGAAGGAGTGGCGAGAGGGAAAAGAAGGTAATAAAGTGAGATCAAGATGGATAGACGGAAGGAAGGAAGGAATCAGAGGAAGAAGCGTAGAGAGAGTAAAATGGCAAGAAATGGATGGGTGATAGCCGAGTTGTCCTCCTTGCTCAAAGCTTTTGTGATTGATGGCATATTTGTCCATTTTCCCTTGTTTGCCATGTCTGAGTGTTTGCAGCAGCCACTACTGAGAACAGTAGCTGTTTCTGTTCAGTGTTGATTCGGGGGCTTGATTTTCAGGGTGCCAACAGAGACAGAGTACCACTGGAATAGATGGGTGGTTTGTTATTGTTTGTCTTTTGGCTATACTTTCAGGATTACAAATTGTCACTTCTGACCTATTATTTCCCCTTTGGCAACAAAGTCCCGACCCATGATGGCGGGACAGAGTTAGTGTGGAAACATGATGGCCACCCTCCAGTCTCCCCCGAGTCGCACTGACAAATAAGTGGCTTGGTTTTAAGCTGCAAAACCACTTATGCATTGTTAACTATGTTAGCACCACTAACCGTTCTGATACTGCTAATGGTGCTAACTGAGCTAACAGTGATGACATAGTTAACAAAGCTAAAGGGGTTTTGCAGCTCAAAGTTAAGACGCTTACTCACCGGGGGGACCTGGGAGGAGACTGGAGGGTAGGTAAAATGTTTCCGTGGCAATGGCACCATGGGTCAGAAATAGCGTTACCGTCATTAATTGCCAAATGTGCCAATGCTAGCTAGCTCCTCCCAAGCTAACGACTGTGGTATGAGTAAATTAAAGCTTTGTTATGGTAAAGCATAGTGCCAGTGCTACTCCTAAAGTTAAGAGTAGCAGAATTAACTTATAGACGACATGTGTAACTGGACAAAAATAATCCTGGCAGTTAATCCATTAATGGATAGCGGTTGACATCCCTATTTGTGGTGTGTTCAGTTGCAATTTCCACCATAAGGAAGATGTTTGCCAAATTGTCCTTGTCAGTAGTAGTTTTAGAGGTCAGTTGTATGTGTCAGGGCCCTTAGACAGTCAAACCCACAGGGTTAAACAAGAAGAAAACATATTTTTGACTTGTTTCCAACCCGCTTTGCACCGAGCTTCCTGCCCAGACTAACACAACAAAGCACATCATTAGCCTGACAGCTGGAACACACTGTCCAGATAAGGGTTTTTTTTTTTCTTCTTACACTTAATAAAAAGAGGGGAGAAAAAGGTGCAGCTCTTAACACTTCACATGGCTCCCCAAACGAAAGGATCTCATCTCCGAGTGTCAACCATCAAGACGAAGAACAGCAGTTGAAGGCGGGATGAAAGGCAGTATGGGTAAAAGTTTGTTGCGAATTCTATTCTCTTAAATCTGAGCTTACATCACCTTGTCGAATGACAGAAGGGTAGGAGTGAGACACTTTTGAATTTTGCACCTGTAAAATCCGCCTCCATCTAACAAGCTTGTTTGCAGTTCTTCTTTCCCGGCCGCACTTTATTAAAGCTGCACTTTCAACAGCTTGACGTGACCAAACAGTTCATTCTGAATAAACAGTGAAATCATGCTTGTGCCGTACAAGTTGGTGTGACAGTAATGAGAGGGCTCAGGTGTCCTGACAGCATCTTTTGTGCTTAGCCATATTAACGCCTCCCAATTTGTCAGGATAAATCTAATATAATTTGTAAGGCAGCAGGTGTCAATTGAGTTCGTTTGGAAACTGTTTTGAAAGCGCAAGTTCCATGAAAAGTAATATAAAATGAGGTGGGTTGGTGTGAGTGACAATCTGTGAAGAGCAAACAATGTATTGATTCATTTTAGATGATGCACACTAACCACAGTCTTCAGGTATGCTGTGATGCACAAAATGTTTTGTCCCCCAACCCTCCTCCTTACTTCTTCGTTGATGTGTCTGCTCTCTGCTGTTTCCCCAAAATGAGTCATTATAGCTCCAGTTTTACTGTTCTAGATAACAATTCCCACTCTAGTTTCAGCTGGGTTCACAGTTTTACAGCTCTCTCTGTGTGTGAGTGCCACTTACTCTTTCAATTTGGTAAATGGCTTATTTCCATGTGTTCACGTTGCAGCCAACTTTATCTGTTGGGTCTGGGTCTGTTTTCACTCAGTAAGGCACACGACTGGGAGCTGCTAAGGCTGAATAAAGGACATAAAAGCTGCTTTTTGACGGGCACAGGAATCACGCCACTCCAAAGTCACTTCCCTGTAGTGCTATTTACCATACTAGATTGTTTTGGTGTGAGTTAATGAGCATTAGAGACATGGACTTTAGAGCTGACTGCGTCTCTCAAATATAATGAAACTAGACGACACTCAGCTTGTGGTGCTCAAAGTACCTAAAAAATACATTTGAAAAACCCAACAGCAATGTCTCTTTCCAGAAATCATGACGTGGTTACTCAAGATAATCCATAGAGCTTGTTGTGAGCAGGTTCATGTAGGAACTATCTTCTTTCTACCGAACTACACCCACAAACCAGACCACCACGCAGAAGGAAGTGTGCATCTACCTCCAGCGCACCTAGCACCACTGAGCTAGCTAACGTTACAGCTCAAAGGGGAGGACGCTATTAATGTTGTCACATCTTGCACTGTCACAAGCATGAGTTTCTCTTCCATGAATAGATGCACACTTTCTTCAACAGTTGACAAGAATTCATTGGTCGCTTAGTCGCAGAAGAAAAACAAATGTGAAACTCTATTCTGAGCTGCGCCTTGTCAAAATAAATCCAAACCTATATGACTGGACCATGTGGGAATTTAAATTGGTACCTGCGGTTATTCCACAGGCTAGTTAACAACATGTCGGGCAGGAAATCCAAAGTGTGGGACCATTTTGAGAAGGTGAAGGACGAACCCAAGGTGATATGTGAACTCATCTTCATTGGTCGACTACAAACATGACGTATCATCTGAAACATGGAAGTAGCTACATGCCCATTAGCCCACAGCGTCATTAACAGGCGGCTCGCTCAGTGTGTGACGTGCACTTGTAGATAAAATATAGGCCTATATTAATGAAGGTTCATTAGTACGGTTTTGTATTTCTCTGTAATGTAGCACAGTGTTAACAATGTTACTGATACTATTCTTTCTCACACCTTCAGCACAAACCACCAAAATATATCATTTAATCATTACATTCATATCAGAAACATGCAGGGGACTAGTCGACTAATGGCACTAAATGACGACTATCGGTCGACTAGGAAAATTCAACGTCAGGGGCAGCCCTATAAATGTTATCCAACTCTGCCAGAGCCAAAATCCCTACAAATATGGTGAGAAGCATGGATGAAACTGATGCAGGTATTGGGGCAGTTATAAATCACGTGACTGATATACCTGCTTAAATCAGACCAATATGTGATCAAAGACAATTCTATTCATAAATCTTTATGCAATGTGTCTCAGTGTGAATGGACCCAAACAGAAACTGAGGGACTTGGAATGACTGCTGCATGATGACTGATGTATATGTAATTGTAACTGTAATTATATGTGGTTAACAGGCAACAAATTGGCATGATAAACAGGAAGCCACGTATAAGCAGACAGGTAAATCACACATAATAACAGGCCATTTAAGTCTGGGGAAAAACAGCAAACAAGAAGCCGAAGTCAGACTGAATAATGGAGTGATAACCGAATGGCAAATCAGGCAATAATAACTGAAATTTTATGGCCTTCAGCTTTGAGCAGGTCCTTAAGTGGCACTGCCATTATTCTCCTGAATCTTTTAAAGATTTTCACAGTTTGACAAAACCAAAAAAAAGAAAAACCTCGGCAGTAGAGCGAAGGCCCCCCTGAGATTCCTATATCTGCTGTGCTTTGAGACTCATCATTCATAGACACTGTTTTATAGATACTTCTGGGAAGAGGTGAGCTTCAAATACCTTTAATGACAGCGCAGACAATGGGAACATTTTCAAAGGGAGATTTATCAAATTATATTGTGAAATGAAAACTACTGACAGATCACAAACAGACATATCAACAGTTTTATGAATAATTTAGATTTTTCTGGTAATTCAAGAAAAGGCCAACAAAAAACACTGGAAGTGAAACATAAATCATCAAAACAATAAAAACCTCCGTTAAAGAAGTAATCATAGTAGACTGGAAGCTGAGCAACTGAAAGGTGACATTGATCTTTCTGGTATGAAATTCACTATTTATAGGTAAGCAATATCAAACTTGTTGACTTGTTGACTTTTTCCTGACACAGGAACGCTCCTTCTCGCTTAATTTGGCATCGACAGTGTTTTAATGCACTGGATGTGCTGAATGTGCATATTAAGGCAGTACAGGAGGAGGTGCACATTAATAATCCTCCAGGACTGTAACATGCTCATGTTTAACCCAAACAATGTGTCATGTGACTGCAGTTGGTTCAGATCGAGGTCAGAACACGTTCTCACCACAAACGAACCGCGCCAGAGTTCGTTTGTAACCGGACTGAGACCACCTCTTCAAGAAGGTCTCAGTCCGGTTGTTTTGGTGCACACCTGAGTGTGATTGCTGTGTTCACACCTGCCCAAACGAACCACACTTCAGCCTAGTTCACATTACACGATTTTCACCACAATTTTGACGTCGCAGAGGATCTTGAGAGCCACCTTGGGTCGGAGGTGAGTCGGCCGATAGTCTGCCACGACAAGTCCTCATGTGTGAACAAGCCTACGAGCAAGTCGCCCCCTCGTCGTGACTGGGACTGGATATCTGGCATGCTAGAAAACTGGAGAAGTGTGACACAACTGACAAAGAGCATCAGCCAATGAGAGGCGGGATATGTCCCACGTCAGCACACAGGAGGACGGAAGAAATGTGAGGAGGACAAGCCGCAGGGTCGCCAGGTCCGCTTATTAGCCGCGACTTTGGGCTTTTTTTTTTGTAATGTCGCTTACAAATATTGGTAGTCGCGGGTTGCGTTTTTTTTGGGCTTGTTTCTAAAGCAGAGTTGCTTATTTGGGCTTGCTCTCTAAATGTTGCCTTTCTCTGTATATATCTGTCGCTTCTTTTGGGCTTGTTTCCATAGCCCTGGTTGCTTGTTTCTCTCCCAAGATCTGGCAACACTGACAAGCCGGCAAGCAACAACTAGACTCACAAGTCAGTCTTTAGACGCTTTGCTTAACTAAAGACTGATGTCTTTCTCCCTGATTTTGTGTTTAGANCTTTAGAAAGGAGTGTCCCCAGACTATCAGAAGGCGGAGATCTCTGATTGTCTGGTGGCGAGACTAAGCAACAACAACAATGGCGGCGTCCACAGGATCACAGGGAGCGTGTTGTGTTTGGACCCAGGCCCTGGAGGCAGATCTGATTCAACACTGTGAAGAATATCCATGCCTTTACGATGTGTCGTCTTTAAGTTAAAATCCGTAGTTTGGTGACATCACCACATTATCTGGGGCTCTGTCGGCGAGGGCTCAGTGGAGAGATCTTGTGGTGTGCTCACACAGGTCGTAACGCAGTCGGCGAGACTCCTGATGACAGAAACACATGTCGCCAGGTATGAACACTCAAAAGATTACGATAGTCTCTGTGACGCAAAATCAGAGTGAAAATCGTGTAATGTGAACTAGGCTTTAGGGGGCAAACAAAGTTGAGTTCGATTAAATTGAACCAAACAGGGCAGGTGTGAAAGCACCCTCAGACAAGACAAAGCTCCCCCAGAGCCACAGAACACATTATACAACTGTTTTCACAGGCTAAGTGGTTGTGAAAACTCTTACTGACTTGTAATCTTTATGGATAGGACCAGTGTAGTGCCACTTGAACCTTACCTGTCATCCACAACTGCTTTCAGGCTGTATGAGGCCGCTCCCTTTCAGTTAAAACTCCTACAGCCATATCAAAGCTGCAGGAGAGACGATGAGTTCTAACTGCTGCCTCAGCTCATACATCAAGCTGTTTGCTGAAGCTTAGTATTCTACACATTCCTACAGCAAATCAAAACAGCATTTTAAATGTATTTTAAATTGCAACAGAGATACATCCCTGGCTGCAATGAGCAACAGCAGAATCATAATGCTAGTTGTTTTGGTTGCTCACAGCGGTGAGTCAAAAAATGAGTAATTTGTTGTTGGAGGAAATATTTTCAGAAATCTCTACAGATAGATGTGCAAACAGAATTGTTATGTGAAAGTTTATGCAACCAAGCAAACAACCTCTACTCACAGCTTCGGCAAGATGGGGATTAATTAAGTATGTGAACAACTCTAATTAAATGCAAGTACTCACAACAAACTTCGGACAAATGGCAAAATGTATTTCTTTCATTCTTAATTTACCAACACTGCTAAACTGATGTGGTAACTGTGACTGCAGGCGGTATACCTGTGCCTGTAAAATAAAATGTATAACAATGTCCATCATTACGCAGGGAGAGCGTGGGCACAGAGAACGAACATTCATATCTCATGAAATGTGAGTTCAGGACTTCATCTGCACTTGGTAACTATTGCAAGTCTGCAACCCTTTAACAACTATATCTTTTTAATACTTGGAGAAGTGAAGTGAGTCATTTTCCCAAAATGATGCAACAATTTCACCGGTCATTGCAACTGCAATGTAAACATCACTTTTTTTTTCCTAAAAATATAGTGATGTTTGGTTTCAGTTGGTTTCCAGCTCGAGGATCACTAATTGGTGGTTAGGGACAGTTTCCCGAACACCTAATCAAGAACAGGATACACAGACACATTTCCTGTGTTCCTGTGTTGGGTCAATAACACCTGCTGTCACGTCTCCCTGTGTACCTTACTGTATCAGCCACATCACATTTTCCCGAATGCTGGGTGCTACAGAGTTGAGGAGCACTACGAACAGCAGCAGCACCAATCACCTGAAACACAAAGCGGTCACGATGTGATTATCACGCTGCTGTTAATCTGGCAGCCAGCGGGGTAAAAGGTAATACAGGTCAAACACAGCACGTGAAGACAAGCACATGTCCAAATTTAAACTTGTGATCAAAACTGTGATGATGACAAAGGGATGGTGTGCATGCTCTGTAAGCATGTCAGTGATCTTAAAGAGAATCTTGTGGCCTTAAATGCAACATTTGCATTAACATTATGGAAGAATGATAGCCATGACAGTTGGTCTAAACTGCACTAAGGCTGCAAATCAGTGAGGAAATAAGAGCCACCTTACGAGGCACCAGGGACACCACCTTTTTTTTTAACTTAAAATCAGGTGCAAACCCTTATGTTGTGTTTACAACAAATGCAATAGCAATTTTCGCGTTGTGTTACTCGTGTAAGTTTGAAAGCTAGAATATTTTGTGTTGACTCACTTTATATGCGTGAATTACTTGCATCATAGGCGTGTAAAGTCACTAAATCGATGAATGAATTTCTGCTGGTACATCCTTGGCGTCATTAACCCCAGCGGATCTCCATTCTGATTGGCTATCCTCGTGCTACTCGGTCACTGGAGTTCAGATTTTTCAACTTTTGCCAATAAATAATAATAATGCAAAATCGCACTACTCGCTTTCTCCATGCAGCTTAATTTGCATATTTCCAGTCATTCACATCGTGGCTATCACACTGCCCAGTGGGAATTCAAGTCTCATTGCGTCTTCACGTTGTCTTTGCACGAAATTCACTCACACAAATTCTTTAATTCACGCCTGGTGTGAACTCAACATTACATATCAAGATAGTCACTCTGTAAAGAGAAGTTGAGCATTATGACCTTGTCGTACAAAGTGTATGTTCATGGTACGTATATGCGCGAGATACACAAAAATAAAACAGGTCTGTTTTGTATTCATTTTATTTCTATTTAACCTTAATTTCTCATACCGTCTAAAAATTAGTCGAAATCCAGAAAAATTCAAAACATGTTTACAAAAGCAGTGTATAGCTACCTTAAGATATTTATGAAAGTCTGATGGGTTCAAATTTTTTCTCTGAGTGAAAACTATCATCTTAGAAAAAAAGTTTAAATGTAGAAAGATTGGTCACCATTGCGGCCAGCCTAAAATGTGTATCTATGGCTTAAAACAGTGGTTGCAAACTGGTCCAGCTAAAGGGTCCAGATTTCTCCTTAGACATTAATTCAAGGTCCACACAGTTAAATACATTTGGCGTCATACTTCTGTTTGGCCATGTCATCGAGCTAGCTAACTGTCTCTGTCAAGAAGCTGTCTATTGGTCACAAATTCCACCGCAGAAAAACGGCACTTCAAAATAAAAGCTCAACACCGGAAAGTCACTATACTTAACTTACAAACTTGACACGTTTGCGAGTCACTTGCAGTCCATTCAGAATGGATCATCTTAACTAACATCAGGTTAGGAAGATGTAATCAATACATAACTGAGACCTCCACTAGCCATACTGCTCTATTCAAGTTGCACATTCGTAAGATTTTAGCTTTGTCCGCAACAAAACCCACAGAACAGAAGTGAAGGTGGAAGGTGGACTATTGCACGCAATGTTTCTGTAAGTTACTAGCCTAATAACTAACTCAGAATGCTGCTTTGCCGCTTTTTGACTTGGATATATTCTAGTAGGCACCCCTGTCCTCGGTGTTGTGGTTCACACGTCACAAGACATACAGATGGGGGATTTCTCGGAAAGATCGGAAAGGTCTTGTAGTGCGTGACCCCCTGTAGCCGGTCAGACATGTAGTAAATCCAGAACCAAACCGAGACTCCTGATAAACAGACAGGAAGTTGTGTGAATATTATAGCCATCAGTGAGAACTTAACTTTCCTGAACCAAAAGTCTTAAAGGCTTCACTCACACATTCTACAGCCCTGTTTAAAATTTCAGCAGTTCTGTTTCAAGGGTTTGTCATGTCTAGTGGAAACGAGATTTCTCATAACTTCTCCTCATTTACTTTAATCTCATTCTGTCTCCCTGACTGATTTCACTCTCTCAGGCAATCCTGAATATCAGCTATGACTAACCCTACGTGATCCTGGTCACCTTGTCGTGACCCAGAGGAAGAGACGTTCAGCATCTCTTTCAATTTTAACACTGCTAAAAGGTAAACAGCTTTCATTAAACAATTCAGCTATGTTTCTAATGATGCCAGCCAAGATCTGAAAAGGTACAACCAGCCACAGAGAGGCCTTGGAAGAAAATAAAACAATTCAAAGATGTGGCTCATGTGGGTGACATGATGACACTAAATCAGAAAAGAATGGCATGTGGCATCCAGCCTAAAAATAAATATTTTCTCTCTACAATCAAGGCGATGTAATCAAGATTTTAAAAATGAAAAAGACTTAAGCAACCAAAACTAATATGTGATGTTAATCAGAGAGACAAGATCTTCTAATCATCTCTTTCTATTTTTAGTTCCCTTTCAATTAAACCCTTTTTTATAGTAGCTCAAACAAATTAAAAAACTCCCGCACACAATTACATGCCCATGTTTTTTATAGCACCTTTGATATTACCAGCATCACGACAAATATTCATTATCAGTGAAAATGTAACTTGCTCCATGAAGTATCATTTGATGACAACGGTCACTGCTGTTTAAAAATCCAACATCATCTTCTTCTCAAGATACTAATTTGCAAAGCTTTGAAATCCAATCTGTATTCAGTGTTACAGATCGTCTTCACGAGCTGTGTTACTGCTTTATCATCTTTTCTTATCCTTACATAATAAGCGACGAGTTACATGATTGTTGTGTTGTACAGGTCAAAGGATGGAGACTTCTTAAGTTCCACATAAGGTACTTTTCCATAGATGCACTTGTCCTGTGTATGGACCAAATATTGTGTCACCCATTTCTATCTCCCCACCAGTTCAGTAATATGTTGGCCTGAAACCACGTGGCCATACATCACAATCATCCATATGAGAATGCTGCGTTAGCTTGTATGTATTATATATTATAATCATTTTATTTTATATTGTAGCTTTTATTTTTTAACCTCTTCTTCTCCCCCTCCCTACCATAGACCCATTTTGTCTTTTTAGGGGGCACAAGGGCTCTTAACGCTTCATTTCCACTTGTATGTGTATGGAGACGAGTCAACTGGAAGTCTATTAATTCCAATGGGAACCTCTGTGATATCCAATGTGCCTGCAAAACCTCTAGCCTCTGTAATATTTCGGTCTAGAATTTGCCGCGACTACATTAAAAAAATTGAACTTTTGCGGTGGATTTCGGAGAGACCGTATGACAGAGTGCTAGCTGAGCAATGTTATTCTGCAAAAATATCATTATACATTATATACAGTCAGATTATCATTATGACTCCTTCAGCTGTTGATATGTCTTTTTAATTATTCATTTCAGTTATTATTATAGGCCAACATATTCATTTATTTGTTTCCATGCAATATTGGTCCTGTTTTTGTCCCGGTAATGTTCCAAGTGCATATTCCAAACTACTGGATGGTGTAAAACGGACAAAAGTAGCTTCTCTTCCAGGGCTTCAGGTAGTTTCTATCAGATTTCTTTCCATCTGTAAAGAAATGCACTTCCTTGCGTTGGACACTAGAGGCATCATCCATATATTTACGGATATACAAACACCAGTGACTTCCATAAGTGGAAATGAGGCCTTAGGGGGAGATAGTAGGTCAACAGTACACAGAGAGGGAAGCTGGGACCCTGAGGATTAATTTGAGATGCAGCTTGGCACTGTATCAAATTTTTTGAGTAAACATTGTGTTTTAGTTTGGCGCCTATTAAAACTTTGAAAGCATAGAGAGTAAAGGGGCCGGAAGATTAGGATAGAAATATATGATGGTCATTCGCATGCTCAATTATGTGTCTTAAGATGTTGCAGCAATTTTTGGGTTGATACTATTTGCTTTGTCGAGCTAAATGTAAACATATTGGGGGGAAAAATGGTCAATAGTCCCTCCAAAATACCACATTAAAACACCAAAATCTTAAAGAACACCCAAGAAAAAAGTTCTGTAAGAACGGCATTTTCCGGCGATTGGATGGCGAGCACCTCTGTTTTGGAAACTGCTGAAAAAAAAACCCTTATTGTCAATATACCTATTACAGCCATCCATCTTCTGGTTGCCCGAGGTCTCCACTTTGTTGCCATACAGTTTCATGAGGCTCTGATTATCCTTGAGGTCACAATAGGCCATTTTATACAGGAATGTCCTTTAAGAAAATGGCCTGACTGCAATGAAATGGCTTCTTTGAAGGCTACTGTCATCACACATCAATAAAATCAGGGTAACTGAATCCACAAGTGTCTTAGCTTTCCAGTCACACCCAGTTTATGCAATTCCAAGCCTTTAAGGGATCACAGTATGCAGGAATATTCAAATACAAAAAGCAAATATAACACATTTGTACTACATGAGAAAAACAGCATGGTTTTTGCACAAGGGACCCCTGTGAAAATTGCCATGGCAGTTTTTCTCTCGCCAAAATTCAGCCTAACTTTGAAGCGTTATCAAACCCGCTCTGACAAGCTCACATAAAATGGTTGGTACCAATGGATTTCTTACATCTTCTACTTTCATAATACCAGTATCTTCATTCCAGTCCACTACAGCCTCTGAAAGACTGTCTGAAGCTCATCCTATTTAAATGATCTCTGTAATGTGTTGTATGTGTTGTATGGTGACCCTGATGAAGGCCACATGTCGTGCACTACAAGTGATGGTCACGTTTTGACTCATAAAGATTTGTGAATGTGTGAGAGTTTGATTTTAACATTCAATTTCTTGGCTACAATGTCTGTTGGACGTTCACAACAGAGCCGTAAAAGTCCTTTCCTGCCCAACTCTATTCTGTGCTCGACATATACACACATAAACCCCAAGACACATCAAAAGAGAATTATTCCACTAGAGCGAGCTACAATAACCTTTCTGACATTTGTAATATCACACTGCAGACGGGAGTAGAGGCAATCAAAGGAGGGCACCCAAACTGCAGCAGGCAGAGCTCTGAGCCCCAAAAGTTACACTGAGCAAATATGAAATGGTTTTTCATCGCAGCAAAAAACACTCCACAAGAAGTCGGCTTACAGGGTCAGTGTTTACAGTGAGAAAACACTCAGCTGTAGCACTAGTAATTACATCATTTGGTAGCTTTTTTTCCTAGCTCTTGATGTACATAAGGCCGTGGTGAGTATTATCATTTCAGCAGGACTGTTTCTAAGAACGCTCATATAAGCAGTAAAGCAGTACCCTGAACACAGCTGCACAAGTCCTTTTGCTGATGTTTAATATTTAATACTCTAAGCTTGCTTCATCTTGTTCATACCTCGTCTCCTTCTTCTTCCTCCCTCCCTCCATTCTCATGCTCCGTAGCCAACCAAGGATTACGCTGGCCTCTATTGTGTGGCCAGTGGACCGTCTGGCTCACACTGCTTCAGTAAAAACCCTATCTCCTGGCTGCACAGGATTTCTGGTCAGAGCACAATGTTGCACTCCCGCCAAGAAAAAGCTGGCTTCGTTGTGCATCGCATACTATTAAGCACAAGGTATAATGCCACAATCGTCAAAGGACAGGGTGGCTGTTTCTAGATTTTTTTTTTTTAAGGCTGGAAGCACCTCACAGGGTTTAAATTCCACAATGAAAAAAGAAAGTGTAACATTGCAGCTTTGCAAGCTTCATGGTGAGCTGACCTTGATCAGACAGGAAGTCCAGCATGGTCTGCAGCAGGAAGGACAGGTGGCGAACAGACAGGCCGGGGTTGCCCATGCGACGGGAGGCGTACACCAGCTCATGTAGGAGGCGCATCTGAACAGCAGCCCAGCCTCGGTGGGTACCTGAGAGAGGGACGGTGGGAGAAAGTCAAATTCAGGAGGCTGACAAGGCTCATTGCTGACATCTAATGTTGCACAGCTGTCCTATCAGACCAGTTTAGATGTACCAAGACAATCTGTAGGATAATATTCTACACTAGTGATGAAAAAAACTAATTCTGGTATTTGAGTTGACAGGTGATCTTGCAGGGTCACTATCTGCAAGACCACAACTAGATTTCTTTTGAGATTATTTCCCATCCTGCTCCTGGCGGGAAATATTACTTAAAACTCCCTTTAAGAATTAAGACATATTAACAATTCCTTATGTGTCTGCACAAAACACATAACCCTAGAAACACGAGATAAAAGGCATCTTGTGTCGACGGTATTCTTGTCAGTTCGGCATCAATATGATCCATTAAGATAAGCTGCATCTGTTGCTGCCAGTCTGTTTGTTTGCTGTGCTATTTCAGTGGGAGGAGACTGTGGGAATGAGAGGTGAACTGTTTCAAAAATTAAGATCTCTCACTAAATAAAGTGCTGGTTGGTGGATCAGAAACACAGCAAATTAAACACTGACTCTTGTTCATGCCACAGCTCCACCAATTTCTCCTCCTTTTGAGTGTGAGTCCCCCCCCATCTCACTGTCTTCCGGGTTTACTGCTTCCTGTTTGGTGCTGGAGAGAGTGCAGCTATTTGTTGGTAACGTTGTTGAACTTCAGTATTTGCATGAGCCAAAGAGACTAAAGACTTGTCAGAACGTTAAGTCAAGAAAAAGACTCACTTCAGACAGTTTTAAAGCCACCTTGCAGCAAATGATTAAGAACATTGGAGCGAGCACCAACTGAGCTAAAACTCTAATGATTTTTTCTAACATTGGAAATTTGCGACAGCCAAATATTTGCTTTACCAGTAGTTTGGTGTACAGCCAGCATGATTATTGTTCTGCTTTACGACGTCTATCATAATGTCCTGTTCTTCATCTTTGAACATATTCAAAGCTGTTTTTATATGGAAACATATTCTCTAAACACTCATTCTGTTTTCAAGAAAAACTGTTTTTAGATCTTTGGATGACTACTTTTAAACAAAAAAACATTTAAAGTTATTTGTTCAACATTATTTGAAGTCATCATTTGTCTTTTTTATTAATAAGGGATTGTAAGCACGTATTAAATCTGAAATTATAAGTCAATTAATTTGCTGATTTGTCGGATAACAATCTGCAGCTATTCTGTTCATTTCTTACTGTAATCGTTTCATTTTTCAAGTGAGGATCTGCTGCTTTTCTTTGTCTTATGTGATGATAAACAAAATATTTTTAGGCTGCTGAATGTTAGTCGGACAAAACAAGCATTTATATGACATTACTCAACCTTGTGAAGTTCTCTGTAATCGTCTCAGTTCTAAAAACAGCTTTGGTGAACCTTCACTGATCGAACTCTGACAGAATGAACTGTCAACATCCGGGTGATAAATCAATATTATCATGTGTCAACTTTTTCCATAGTTACACTGTGGCAACATGATTGTATTGCTTTATTGTTTTACTCCTGTTACAATAATGTAAAATGGATTACTTAAAGGGACAGTGCAGTGTAGACAGTGTAGAGTCCTCACATCCCTTGCAGAGATCCAAGGGGAGAGGAGGTAGCAACACAACTCCACCTAATGGAGGCTGACGGCGCCCCAGATTCAAACGTCCAAAAACACATAATTGAAACCACAAAATATCTCCATACTGCTCGTCCGTAGTGATCCAAGTGTCCTGAAGCCCCGACATAAAAAGTTGTTTGGAAAAACATCATTTGAACTGTTTTTAGCCTCATTGTAGCCTGTAGCTCTAACTGCCTCTCTGTACACTGCACTCACGTGTGTGCGCTTTCGCGTGAGACCAGCGAAAGCACGTGAACACACGTGAACACGGTGCCCATGTCTCACGGTCTCGCGCACATGTAAGCACGGTGCACAGAAAGGCAGTTAGAGCTACAGGCTACAATGACGCTAAAAACAGAGTTCAAATACAACTTTTTATGTCGGGGCTTCAGGACACTTGGATCACTACGGACGAGCAGTATGGAGATATTTTGTGGTTTCAATTATGTGTTTTTGGACGTTTGAATCTGGGGCGCTGTCAGCCTCCATTAGGTGGAGTTGTGTTGCTACCCACTCTCCCCTGGTGTTGTGGGGACTCTAAAACTTCACCTGAGCCTCCCTCGGCATATGGGTGAGTAGATAATGGCTGAATTTTCATTTTTGGGTGCACTATCCCTTTGAATTATTGTTTTACATGAGAGAAATCTTGTCTGGTGATAGCAGAACACAAAGTCAATTCTCTCAACATCAACTGGACCAAATTTGCACACTGTAATATATATACTGATAAGTAATTTAGTTATAATAATTTTAGCAACATGTCCCTGCTTTAATTTCATTACACCTTTACACTGATAATTTATAATTGTTCTTGAATGTATTCAGTGAGAAGGTGCAACAAGTGTGAAACTTCTCCGCAGCACAGTCGTTTGAGGCTTTCAACAGATGTGTTTTTTATTTGGTTGTGTGTTTTTTGCTCTCTACTGTAGAGCTGAATACTGAATAATCGTTTTCAACTATTAAATTAATCGACAACCGATTTGATTCTCAATTAACTGGATTCAGTCTTTTTTTTAGGGGCAAGAAGTCAAGTGTTTCTGATTCCAGCTTATTAGATGTGAATATTTTCTGGTTTCTTTGCTCCTCTATGGCAGCAAAAAGACAAAAGTTTGTATCTGGCATGCTTCACACACAAAAGACCACAGATAATTAGATCAACCTTGAATCTCCTCATTGGAGCCATCTCTTAAAACTGAAGTGCTCCCTTTGCCTGTCACATGTGTTCCAGCGTGGTGCTAACTTAGCCAGCGTTGTTTGCTCTGCAGAGCACCACAAGACATCTTAATAGCATTCTAGCCTGACACCAACTGTTACATAAGACCCTCAGCCCCCTACGAGATCCCCTGCTCCACTCCCAGCTGTCGACTGTTGACTCACTAAGTGGGAAAGAAAACTAGAGGAAAGCTGTGCTGAGGAGGCCGCGGGGGCCAGAGGGAGGATATTTGGTAAACACTTGGATGTTTCCTCAGCTTAAATACCACTTCCAATAACGTCAAAATCATGCCTGTGATGCTTTTCACTTATCAGCATTTTTCCACTGTGGTCATTATTCATCCTGACGTCTCCTGCCATTTGAACAAACTGTAAATGCAATTCCTTCATAAGCTATTTTTTTATGTCGTGAAACTGCACCCACTAAGCAGTCTAAAAATAGCTGACTTCCACCTGTCTGCCAGAACCAGCGCTTATCTGGAGAACAGTAATCCAAAGGACACTCTGGATTTTCTGAGGATGTCTCTCTCACTCCAACACGAAAAATGACTTCATTTGTGGTATTTTCAGGCCCGAACTGGAGGTGTCTGGCAATCCATTTAACGCACCGCCAAGATAATGAGCGTGGTGCCACGGCCAAGCAGTCGCACTGTCATGCAAAACCCGACTTAAAAGGAGCCGTGCCTCTGGGCCGCCTCTGATGGAACTAGGGAAGGTTTCCACTGTGCAGGGTGATGAGATGCCACATACTGCCATTATTCTCCTCAATAATAAACATGTAAATTATTAAGCAATGACACTCCTAAAATGTCTGACAACAGTGGAGTTGTGCAAAAGGAAGAAAGTGAGTTCCCATTTCTGTTAACAGAGGGGAGTAGTGGAAAAAAAGGGCCCGCGTGCCACTTAAAAAGCCATTTGTTTCACTGTATCCGAGGGAACAGCAGCCTTATTCGAATGCACCATTGATGTCCATTTCCTTCTTTCTCACTTGAACTTGCCTCTCCAGCTTATTGCTTGATAAACTCCCACCTGATCCCATCTGCCAAAAGACTAACAACTGTCAATCCCTGCTTTCCCATCAGTGCTGTGGGGACTCAGAGTAGATACCCCGGCCTCAGTTGGGATTTGGATGTTACAGCTGATAAATCAGTATGGAGTATGTTACAGTGATTTAAGTTCTACAGAATAATGCACTCCCTGTTCATCCACTTGTAGGTCCAACTGAATAAGATTATTTTACTGTACAAGAAATTACAAGTTAAGTTTCCAAGGTCTGGATAACAGACTTAAAGGGGCGCTCCTGTATTTTTCCACCCTGGACCCTATTTACTAATTTTTTTGTGTCTAAATAAAGAAAAATATTTGAAAGTGGTCCAGTATTGAGACAGACGAAACAGACCACTTGGGGCAGGTGCACCCCTTAAATTTGTGTCCATTAAAAGTGCTTGTTTTCGTCACTGACAGGCTCAGATTATTACTGTGCGTGTCTTACAACAATACAGAAAGAACTCTACAGAGAAATTTAACGTTTTCCCAAGCGGCAACCTCCCGGGCTGAAAAATGAAACCAACACACAAGTGCCAAAAAGTTCATCGAATGGCTACTCGAGACTGCCTGTGGAAGCAAGTCGGTCCCCATAGACCTCCATGTTAAAACACTGAACTTTACAGCAGAAATAAACATGTTTACAGCCTGGTGCAAAGATGGTTTTGGTCTCTATAGTTAATTTCCCCTTCACTCAACTGTACAGGGGCTGAATTTTTATAGAACTCACCCATTTACATTTTATTAAGGCTTAAAGTTACACATAATTAAGGGTGGGCTGCTGTGAGTGACAGTCTGTCTGCTGATAGTTTCCTCAGCTTCTCAGTCAAATCCAACCCTCGCTCCTTTACAGCGCCAGCCTCTCATCCAAATATGGTCACCTCTGGCTCCAAAAAACCAAGATGGTAACAGCCAAAATGCCAAACTCAGTGCCTCTTTGGTTTTTCCAGTCTGTTTTGTGTCCAAGTCTTGCTGAAGGAGAAGTCTCATTCTGATATTTCATGAGATGTGACTCAAGAAAAAGGTGGAATCAGGAGTGAGAGTTGGAGAGAGGAGTGCCGGTAATAGTTTGTTGTGTTAGAGTACTGAAAGCGTATCTTACTCCTATCTAAAAGATTTCAATGTCATCATGGTTGAAGCTGATTCCAACTATGT
Organism: Epinephelus moara; assembly: GCF_006386435.1. Taxonomy (NCBI): domain Eukaryota; kingdom Metazoa; phylum Chordata; class Actinopteri; order Perciformes; family Serranidae; genus Epinephelus; species Epinephelus moara. Next base: position 6,057,543 of record NC_065527.1, read on the forward strand.
GAAATAGTCTGTGTGATTTCAAGACTTCCCTTTTGTTGAGACTTGGACACAAAACAGAACGGAACAACTGAAAGGTATAGAAATGTTTAATTTCTCTGCAGGGTCCTTTCTGTAATGTTGTGAGACACTCAAAATAACAATCTGAGTCTGTCAGTGGCAAAAAGGGACTTGTCATGGACACAAATTGCCAGGGGGCACATACCCTGAGTGGTTACCTGTAAGTCTGTTTTGCCGCTGCTGGCCACAGCGCTTTCTCTTAATACTGGACCAGTTTCAAAAATTGTCATTCCCATTAATCACTTAGACACACAAAAATGGGAAATAGGGTCCAAGGTTAAAAATACCACAGTTCCCATTTAAAGACCTGGCAAAAATCCATTAATCTGGAAAAGAGTGTAGGGGAAAATATCGCTGGCTCATCTAAAATTTTAATCTTCAAATTGTCACAATGAATTGATTAACAGGAAACGTTTGCAGTAGAGATGCAAATGTAATGGTTAACCACTGAGAATGTTTTTGACTGGTTACGCATGTCGGTACATGGGTTAATTTTGTTACCCTTCAGTTTAGTAGCAATGCAAGCACTATGCTGTACTACAACAAGACTGTAAGGTATTCATGCTATACTAGGTAGCTAGCTAGTGAGCGCTGGTGCTCATTCGGCGACTACCACTGGTGACGCTGTCCTGATGCATGGTGGCGTGCTGTGGAAACATTGTGCCCACCCTTCGGTCTCCCCTCAAGTCTTCCCAGTAAGTAAGCAGCTTAATTTGAGACGCAAAACCCCTTTAGCATTGTAAACTATGTTATCACTGTTAGCACTTTTAGCGTTAGCATGGCTGGTGGTGCTCACACAGTTAACAATGCTTATGGGGTTTGGAGACTGGAGATTGGTCAGCTGGCACTATGTTNGTAAACTATGTTAACAATGCTTATGGGGTTTGGAGACTGGAGATTGGTCAGTTGGCGCTATGTTTCCTCATGTAAACGCAGCTTGCCGACTGTCTGTCAGTAGAGCTTAGATTCTCTGCCCGAGCCCAAACCCGACCTGACCCGTGGGCCGGGCCACTGGCTGCGCACATATGAGTTGTCGACAGTAACAACGTGTGTGTCGGCTTCGTCGAGTGTACCAAGTGCAGCACGATGCTGGTATATGAAATCAAAAAGACGGGGACCTCGACACTTAAGAGGCACATGACGAAGGCTTGCCATGGAAAGAAAGACGAGAGTCAACCTTCAATGTCCACGCTTGTATCCTTAAAAAAAATGTGGGGTTTAAACCGGGCTCGGGCTCGTTATTACAGTTAAAGGGACGGGCCAGGTCCTTTTGTGTTTTTATCTTAAAAATTATCAAAGTGTAAGCTTACACACCTGGAATGTAGGATTGCCAAGATGTGAAGCTTTTCTGCTCACGTGTTCTCCAATATAACTGGAACCCTTACTCTTTTTTCCCTTATGTTTTACTTTATCCCCTCCTTAATCTAAGGACTGGAGGAGCAAGGAGTGTTCTTCTAATATTCAGTGATACGTCTCTGTCTTAGATTACATGTACTGATGATTGATGTAATAAGAATCCCAGGGTACTTCTGTTTCGTCTTCTGGTAATGAGACAAGAAAAATTGGATCAGAAAAAGAGAACACTGTTCTTTTATGTTTTCCCTTTTTTCTTTTCTTTTTTTTTTCAAATAAAGGCTCCACTTTGTTCAGTTTAGATCCTAAGAGATCATTTTAATGCAGTAAGATAACTAGATTTTCATGTCAGTACGCAGAGAGGGATTTTGTTCACAAGTGCGGTTGAGAAATTTCTACTGAAAGATGACACTCACACTTCAGTCTGCTGAAGAAATACGTTTCAAAATGTCTTGAAAATGTCTCTAGAATGAACAAATGCAGAGGAATCAATCAAACCTTCAAGTCTGCCATAATTCACCACAAGATTTGTCGGTTTCACTTTTACAACTGACATAAAACTTCATGTGCAAAGTGATTCAAGACTAGAGGCAATCTATTGATTGTAGAAGTTGATATATAAATGTGGAGAGACGACAGCTGTGGAAAAACATCAGCTATGTTTGAGAAGAAGCTCTATGTACACCAATCAGCCAGAACATTAAAGCCACTGACAGGTGAAGTGAATTACAGTGATCGTTTCATTACAATGCATTGTTCTGCTGGGATACCGTTGGTCCTGGCATTCATGTGGATGCCCCTTTACACACTCCACCCACCCAAACATTGTTATAGACCAAGTACCCATGCTCATTGCAACTGTACTCCCCCGATGACAGGAGCCTCCCAGCAAGGCAGTGCACCATGCCACACCACAAAAACTGCTCAGGAATGGTCCAAGGAACATGACAAAGAGCTCAAGGCATCGACCTAGCTTTCAAATTCCCCAGATCCCAATCTGATCGAGCATCTGTGGGACAAACCAGTACCCCAGAGGTCCTTTGTCCAGGCCTCGATAGGTCAGAGTCCGATCTACAGTGGGGCCTCTAACCTGTCAAGGCATGGAGACAGGACCTTTGGGGGTGTCCTGTGTCGTCTGGCACCTAGGCATTGTTGACGGATCCTTCGAGTCCTGTGGGTTGCAAGACAAGGTACCCGCATGCCCAACTGATGTTTCGATCGGATTGGAATCTGGGGAATTTGGAAGCCAGGCCGACACCTTGAGCTCTTTGTCAACGTCCACCAAGTCACTCCTGAGCAGTTTTTGTGGTGTGGCATGGTGCATTGTCCTGCCTGAGGGGCCACACTGCCATCAGGGAGTGCTGTTGCCATGAGGAGGTACATTGGTCTGTAATGGTGTTTGGGTGGGTGTAGTGTGTCAAGTGGTACAGACATGAATGCCAGGACGCAAGGTTTTCCCGAAGAGCATTACACTGTGACAAAATGATCAATGTTACTCACTTCACCAGCGAGTGGTTTTCATGTTTTGGCCGAACACTCAGATCTGTGTTCAGAGTGCACAGAAACTACCAAACATAAGAGATGAATAGAAAAAATGTTGGTGAATTTTGAGGTTTAGATTTTGAAAGTGGGAAAAAAATCTTATACGATAGATTGAAAGATACCAAATAAAAACAAAGAATATGGTTTGGGTATTAAACACTGGTTTATCTTTTCTTTATAAAGAAGGAATAAATCCTGATTGACCATACCTACCCATGTGATATCAAGGCCCAGGGCATCAACAGTTATTTGCTATTGGTGTAAAGAATCCTAAATACCATCCAAAACAACCATTCAAAGCAGAAGTGCAAACATTTGACTTCAACCAATCTGCTGTGTGTTTCTACTCAGTTTCAAAAGGAAGAGATGCCAGACATTAACAGCTTATCTAAGAAAAAAATCCTGTAACAGCATACCTTGAAAAGCCATCATAAGAAAAAATATGGATGTCCCTGAGCTTTTCTCTTCCCCGAGCGCTGCCTTTTGTGTCACCAACGCGTCGCCATTGACAAGGGTCAATAGTCTGTAGAACCGAGAGGCTTATCATGAGGACCTTACCAAAGAGTGCACAAAAGCCCGGGTCACGTCTCGACTGTGCCTCTTTTTGAGCAAAGTGGTGGCTTGAATGCAGAACACACTGAAGGAGCACTCTTGAAAAGACAGCAGGGCCTGAGGTGGCACGAAGCGATGCTATTCATTTGCGATCTATTAAAAACGTCTACACTGCTGCCACTCATGTAGTCGGAGTCATGCACGACTGCACTGCTTTTACTATTTGAAAAAAGATTAATCCAGAGAGATTTACTCCTTTTCACTTATATGAAATCAGCACTACTCCACTCTACTACTCTACTACTTGACCCTTAAAATGAATGAATAAATAAATCTAGCTCTGATACGAGGAGACTGTTTCTGCAGTTTGTTTTTACTGCAGGCTGACACTGATCATTGCCACTGTTGACTGGACAGAAAATAACCTCTCTTCAGGCTGAGAGCTAAATTTTGATTATGGCATTGCTTTGTGTGATACATAAGACAACGATTCCATCGTTTTATAACTAGAATACCACCTGGTGGTTGTTTGCCTCTGCCAACCAGTCAAGTTACAGTTCACATCCATGTCTGTCCAGACTCATATGCAGCATGACAATAGACAGTGCTTCAAATATGGGTGCTGCTGCAAAGAAGCTACACATTCTGACACATGGATGCTTCACAGACATCATCAATTGGCAGCACAGAAGATCTATACATTCAGCACAGTTTCAAGATGGGCCCCAGAGATTAGTGTAACCAGTTCAGTATCCCACCAAATGTCTCCCCTTCTGTTCCAGAGTTATGGAGTTGACTAATGGCCAGGAAATATTACGACACACTTTGTTATAATTAGCGTAAGAATTCTTGAGTTATTGCAAAAAATGAGTTTTGTGAGGTCATGGTTCTGATCACCAAATTCAAATTAGTTCATCTGTGAGTCCAGGTGGACGTTTGTGCCAAATTTGAGTAAGATCCCCCATGGCACTTTTGAGATATCGCGTTCATGAGAACGGGAACGATGTACAAACAGACAACTTAATTAAATGTTGTGGCACTAAAAAATGATCCAAAATATGCTGGCACAGTGGATATGCTGCTTTGTAAAATGTACTACTTACTGTAAAACTTCAATTAGCAGCACGGGCTAATATTTGCTTATATCACTCAACTCTACCGGCTTGTATTTGGGACAGGCCTTTAATCCCTTTCAAACAAAACTGTTGCTCAGCAAAGATGGGAAATACAATCAAATTGCGGCTGTGGCTCAGAGGTAGAGCAGGTCGTCCACCAATCTGCATGTTGAAGTATCCTTGAGCAAGATACTGAACCCCAAATTGCTCCTGATGGCTGTTCCATTGGTGTGAATGAGTTAAAAAACTGAGTAGTAGGTGGCACCTTGTATGGTAGCCTCAGCCAACAGTGTATGAATGTGTGTGTGAATGGATGAATGTGACTCGTAGTGTAAAAAGCGATTTGAGTGGTCAGATGATTAGAAAGGCTCAATGCAAGTACAGGTCCATTTACCATTTTATCATTTTATTTAAACCAGTATGAATATTACTTGTTTATAAATTAGGCTTCAGAAATTACGAATTATTCATTTGATCTAGCTCCGACAGATAGCACATCAGAAAGGGAGTGGGTTACAGCACTCTAGGATTACGTCACAACCCCACTTTATCCTGTTAAAACAATCCTCACAACTTGTATTAATTTTCAAGAAAATCCATTTTGATTCTTTTTGCTCTGAGGAACCTTACGGACTTGAGGAACTTGAATAACTTACAGGGTAATCGAGGAATGGACACATAACTTAAGGAAGCCAACAACCTGGTTTTATACATCCAAAGAACTTCTATTTTCAAATAAAAATGAACTACTTGGCGACCAGACCAGGCCTCTAATTGAGACAGGCCTTTATTTGTCAAAATGTGTAGCCACACCGGGCTAATAAAAGGGACTGGGTGTTTAATTGGGACTAGAGTCTATAAGACTATAAGAGTCACTATAAATGTAAGCAGCTAGGTAAGATGACGTGTGCCGTCTGAGTGCCGTAAATCGTTTCGTCCTGGAAGCTAGCTGCGGCGGACCCGGACACAGTTTCCTAAAGGTATGGATATACACTATATAGAAATAGCTTATCTTCACACCGATGGTCTCATTTGCTGTTGTAGGTCACGCACAGACATCAGCAGAAACGAGAGACTTTTGCATATCCAGTTAAAAGTTCCTTGTAGTGGCTTTAAATCGAGTATTTCCATTTTATGCTACTTTATACTTCTACTACACAACAACTAAATAGTTTACTTTTTACTTTAGTTACTAGTAGATCTGCAGATTTAGATAATTAATACAAATTAAAATCGACTACTTATATGTTACTAATTAGATGTTGTTACAGTTACCAAGAAAACATGAGGTAATTCAATGAGCTTCACTTTGACCAGCTGCAACATTAGAGTGATGTACACATTATTGCATGACTAATTATAATCCAGGAATATTACCTTTACTATTCTGATATGGGCCATTCTGCACGATGAGTACCTTTTTATTATTGATGCTAATATTTCTGTGCTTCAATGCAGGACTTTTAATTGTAACATAATATTCCTATCCTGTGGTGTTACCATTTTCACTTAGGTAAAACATCTGAGTACTGTCGGCAAAAAAACAGGATTACATTGGATGTTTTATGCTCATGTTCACTTCAGATTCTAATGAAGGCTAAGTTGACGTTGAATTTCTGTAGAGTAAAGGCTGTAATTTGGTCGGCGTGCTGCAGTTTCTCCTGTTTCAACAGATCCCAGCCTCATTTCCCAAAAGCATCTCCAGGCTAGGATGATCGTAAAATCTATCTTTCCAACGTTCTTAAGCTTTACAGGTGTTTCCCAAAAGCATCGTAACTGAAGACAAAACGATGGTAGATTAACGAGAGCCTCCTCCCCAGACCTGCAGCAGGAATCAAAAACTAAACACACAAATTAATTCTGGAACTGATCTGCCTTTTTCTGTCTCCCTTCTCTCCTGCTTGTCGAATATAATGGATGAAACTTTTGTGGAGTGATATTTTCATGCTCTGTATCTTTTTCTTTATGCTGCATATGTTGTCTGCCACATGCTTAATACGGTATACAGCAGGTCTATTACAGAAATGATGCCATTTACAATAGCTGCTTTATTTTAGGAGCATTTGTAGAATGCTAGCTAGACGCTCTTGTATTAGATCTGTCGCCAGTGGGGCCTTGATGTGTTCAACCTTAGAGGCCTAATACAAAGAAGTACCTTCATACACACTCCAGCTGAATTAATTAGTTGCTCAGTCGACTAGTCAACAGACAGAAAATGATTCTGCAAAAATGTTGGCAATCAGTTCCTTGTGCAAATCAATTATCCAGCCAGAATGCCAAATATTTTCACGGTCCAGCTTCTCAAATGTGAGTACTCACTTTTTTTCCTCTGTTGTGTTGTTATAAATTAAATGTCTTTGGGTTTTTGATAACTAGTCGGTGAAAAAAAGCGATTTAAAGACGTCACCTTCTTGGCTTCAGGAAACTTTCATAGCTGTTTTTCATTATTTTTGAATGTTTTAGAAACCAACCAGTATTTCAATTAATGAACAAAATAACTGATGGCAGAATAAAAGTAATGAAAGCCCTAAAACACACTGCATCCAATATGTTAGATGAATAATTTGGAGATGAATCATAGCAAACCTGGTACTGCCAAGTGTCCAAGCTTACCTTTGCTGAAGTCCTTAGGGTCAAGTGACAGGCTGTATCCAGGCAACGTCTCCAGCAGCAGCTTGTAGCAGGCCCTCCAGCCAGGCTCTGGGATGGTGGGAGCCACACACTGCATGGCTGCGACACGCTTGAAAAAGGCAGACTTGCGATGGAAGCCGATCAGTTCGTAGAGCTCGGAGAGGATGCTGTAACGCTGGATCTTCTCCTCCTCTGATAACTGCAGTTATGAAGACAACATTAACCCTCAAATCAAGGAGGATATTTGGATATCTGAGCTCCACTGTGCAGAATGATATAAGAGAGTGTGTGTTCACATTCATCTGCTGAAGGGGGAGAGTTTATCTGTGCTCACCTTGTCTGCGCACAGGTATGAGCAGGATTTAGTAACATCCCAACTAGTCTGGAAGCCAATCAGAGCCCAACGACTAACATAAGCGTACATACACTGAGAATCGTCTTTTCAGTTAAGTAAGAGACATCTTATGTAAAGAAGTTAATCTTAAATCAATATCTGCACAGTCATAGACTCTTGATTGTTCACGAGGGAGAAGAAGTAGATTAATTTTTAAATCCGTGATTTAACTTTCTTGTGGAAAAATGATCAGACACAAGTTATTATTCAAAGTAGATTTTCATACATCTTCAGACGGCTCTGGAGGAGATCCTTAACCATCCAGACATAATTATTTGTTCTTGCTAAGTGCATGAAGGATTATTAAGAAAAATACTTTCACTGTTGGGCTATACGTACAGCTACACAATTAAATAAAGTGGCATCAGGTTTTCACGCACCAATATACAATTATAATGTTATTTCAGGTGTATTAAAGGGACAGTTCGCCTCAGAACAAAACTACTTATTGTCTTCTTACCTGTAGTGCTATTTATTAGTCTAGACTGTTTTGGTGTGAGTTGCAGAGTGTTGGAAATATCAGCCGTAACGATGTCTGCCTTCTCTTAAATATAATGGAACTAAATGACACTCAGCTTGTGGTGCTCAAAGCGCCAAAACTACATTTGATAAACTCAACAGGGATGTCTCTTTCCAGAAATAATGACCTGCTTACGCTAGATAATCACAGACCTTGTTGTGAGCAGTTTCATGTTAGCCAGGTTCCAGACCATAGACCCCGCCCACTCTGAGTAGGCTTGCATCTCTGGTCTGGCATACTGCAATGAATTTGCGATTTATCTCGTCCAAACGATGAAAGGACCAATGAACGCCGGGGGTGGGGGCGGGTCTAGCAATTAGCCAATCAGCGCCACGCTAATGGTGACCGCTGCAGATCCTACAGACCACATTAACGATGCTATCGAGGTATTTCGCCACTACTCGCATTAATGGAGGACCAAATTAAGGAAGCTGCTAAACTGGATTTAACAGTGATGCAGCTGGGCGTGCACGACGACGGAGACATTTTAAACGGGCAATGCACACTTGTTTTCGGCACCCCCGAGGCATGGATACTAATGACGTCAGATTCTGGGTGAGTCGTTGATCTCTACTGATTGGTTCGGGAAAAATCAAATTCCCGATGGCGATGTCAGACTGCAGGTTCTGGGAGCTTCAGTCTGACACTCTAGTTTCATGTAGGAACTATTTTCTTTCTACCAGAATACACCCACAAACAGTACCACCACGCAGAAGGCAGAGTGCATCTACTCATGAACGAGAGGCTTGTGCTTGTGACAGCGCGAAATGTCAACATTAATGGCATCCTCCTCAGCTGAGCTGTAACGTTAGCTAGCCCAGTGGTGCTAGGTGAGCTAGCAGTAGAATTACGCTTTCTTCTGCGCAGTTGGTGGATGTAGTTTGGTAGAAAGAAAAGAGTCCCGACATGAAACTGCTCACAACAAGGTCTGTGGATCATCTTGAGTAACCAGGTCATGATTTCTAAAAGAGACATTGCTGTTGGGTTTGTCAAATGTATTTTTTTGGTGCTTTGATCATCTAGTTCCATTATATTTGAGAGAAGGCAGACATCTCAAATACTCAGCAACCCACACCAAAACAATCCAGATTTATAAGTAGCACTACAGGTAAGAGGAGAAATATTGTCTTGGTGAGCTGTCCCTATAAGAGAAGAGAAGAAGAGGCTGGGTCACTGAACTCACAGGACAAGCCAGGAGGAAACTTCACTGGCTGCGTAGGTCACATAAGGAAACAAGACTCAAACACAAAAGGACAAAACTTTTTTCCTGAATAAGAAATGTATTGTTTTAATGATAAAGAGATAGAGCTGAACCAGGATGGGAAAGGTGAGTTATGATTTATTGTGCTTTTTTGCTAACAGTAAGATATACTGCAGTCTCCCTGATTCAACTGAACACCATACTCCCAGCATGAAAAGCATTTATCCTCCAGTCCGTTAATGTACCTGTCCCAGGTTGATGTAAACAGCGTTCTGCAGGAACTCAGAGGCCTCCCTGGCCCTCTTCTGAATGGCCAGCACCCTCACCGCTTTCACACAGGCCTCCAGCTCGATGACGCCTGCGTTCTTATACTGCGGGAGATAAGAGGAGGAGCGGGGGAGGCTTAGTTAATGAAAAATGAACAGTCAATGAGGGTCGCCTTGACTTCTGCAACCCACCTCATAATCACAGGGAATGTTTTTTCATTAACATATGACCAGCCTCATCAGTCACTGCAAATGTGGGATGACAGACAAGTGTGATAACTCGGATCCCCTGTCGCTCGTTTTTCAGGGGTTCCCGCCTGCTGCTCCGCGTGTGCTTTCACTGAAAACCTGAGCTGCTGCTACTCCTGCGGCTTCACGCCACGTGCTACCATGTGCATTTTTTATCTCGCCGTCCCTCAACTTCCCTCCACTTCCACCCTCATTGTCTCCTTATTAAAATTCAATTAATATCTGAATGGCTATGTGTTGAGATGTAATTTAATTCTGAATGAACTAGTTACAGGTAAAAGGGCTGAGGGAGGTCAGCGCAAAAAGGCAATTATAATAATGAAGATAAAGCACAGGGTTGCTTCTGAATAGTTTGGGAGCATAATGAGCCTATTCAGCTTTCCCTAAGCATTAGGGATACTTTAATACTATTCTTACTGACTTTGTACAAGTACAGTGGTCAAAAGAGAGTACAGATATATTATGCCATGAACAAATACATAATTCACATGGTTTTGTCTGTCAAACTCTGCTTTTTATAAAGGCTTTCACTCACTAATGTGCTTCTATTTCCACAGATTACACACAGTCTCATGCTTGTTTGGAAGTCTTAACCCCATGTAGCGTTCAGAAATAAACAGCTGCTGTCAGCATGTCCTGGTCCCACACTATTTAAACACAGTGTTGTCACTGCCTTTAAACGCCATCAAACCTGATCAAATACTGCCCCCTGGTGACAGGGATAAATACTACTACACAGACAGGCTGGTTTTGTATCAAAGGAACCTCAACACGAACACCATCATTGTGCAGTTTATCTAAAAACTGGAGAGCTGTGCATTACCACGTGGATCACCTACGAGTTGTCTGACGTGACGCTGATCTTCCTTTCCCTACAGTGGCTTACAATCAAATTCAGAATCCAATTCATGATTTTTGTGATCACTTCTGAAGCTCTGGGGCCAGTTGTACTGAAGTAGTCTGATCATATTTCAGCTACCAGATTGGATCAAATCTTGAAAATGGGCTGTTCAGATCAGATTAGATCATGTAATCCAGTCTTGGTTTTGATCTGGATCAAACCTTTAGTATGTTTTGCTGGAAACGTTTTAGCAGGATTGGTATACCTTTGATCCAAAGAATCAGGATTATCCTGATCCCAATAGAAGGGTACCCTGGAGTTCTCGCGAGAGCACAATTTGAATTTGCTCAGCGAGTCACTCTGGCAATCAGTAATGATGCTCATTACCCATGCCCATGAAACCGAGCAGCACCAATCACATCGGTGTATCTGATATAGGCGGGCCAGAGGCGAGCTAAACAGATGACGACAGCGCTACGACGAAGTCCGGAATCAGTCAGTAAACATTGCAAGATGGCTACGGATGAACACCAGTTGTTTGAAACGGCTTTGGCCGCTACAATGAACGAGTTAGACTTGGCTTTTTCTCTAAAAGAGGAACAGAAGACGGCGCTCGAATCTTTCCTTTGCAAGAAGGACGTTTTTGCTGTTTTGCCGACCGGATACGGCAAGAGTCTAATCTACCAGTTAGCTCCGCTGGTAGCTAAGCTCTGGATACGTCACCCCGTGTATTGTTCTGATTGGTCGTAGTGTTATCCAATTGCGTGCAGTGATATTTTCAAATGCATGCTTGGTGCCGCCCCTCGAGTTGGGCCACTTTCATTACTCATGGCCAGACCCTAAATCTTTCTAGATTTGGGTCTGGATTTCCAGGCTAATAGAAGGGTGGATTCAGGGTGGATTTCAGGAACAAATAAAACACATAAATTGGCCAAATATCACTTGACGTGAATTGTTAGGTGATGAAGTAGATAAAGTAGACCTTAGGCTACCTCTTAAGCCTTTCGGTACAGTTAAGTTAAAAAAAAAAAAGGGTGCTGTTCCCATAAAATAATTCTCCAAATAGCTTTCAATATCAAACAAATTCATTTCCTATCATCTATATTCCAATCAAGAACACCAGTTATCTGGATTTGGTACTCTTTTAACGTCTGTATCTGGATCAGGGTGATTCAGTCCAATGTTGCTTTGAAAAACCAGCACAAAGGTAAGATGGATCAGCTGATTCTGGACAGCAAAACATGGGATTTACAAATCTGGATCGTTCTGACCCAGATTAAATGTTTTGAACACCTGGGACCTGGAGGGTCAGGCACTATGGCGTCTTTATCCCTCCTATTTATCCTATCTACAATCAAGAGAAAAATACCATAAGGCATCTGTCTACATCAGAGAGCTGTCGACATCCCAACCCTCTGTGTGGCACTCATCCTTTCAGCGCTCCCTAGCAACAGATAATAAGTCGTTATGATTCAATTTATTCAATTAATAAGACCCAGACCCAGATAAAAGGATTCATCAATGAAAAATTATTAACAGTAGTTCACTGACATTTTTGCTAAAATCAACATATGATATGATGAGAAGGTGGGCGTCAGTGTTTGAGACAATGTTCGCTACAGGTCTCATGGTGCTGACTGAAGCTAAACTAACATTTTTTCATTATAACTAACATTTGCCGACAGCAGGCGAGACAAAAAATTCTGACATTTGCAAATTAACTTGAAGATTTTTTAATACCTTTCTCTCACTGATGTGATTTCAAGAGTTTCTGGACGAATATGCAGCTCTGCAGCACACAGGCTGTACTTGTTAATAGGATTAATTCATTCTTGGATTAAGTTGTGTTGACAACAAGAAAAGAATAAAATATCAGACTTATTTTTTCAGATGTAAGACATCTGGAAAGCTCCACAAGGCAACTCATGACTTAGAAGTTGTGTTTGTTTACTTTGAGGTTTTTATTGCTCTTATTTTGTGCACAAGATTTTGTTATTTACTGTGAAGCCATTTGTGATGTTCAAAAGTTTACTTGACTACTGATTACACACTCAGAAACTTGTTACATAGGCAGGAAATCTGTGAAAAAAAACATTTTCCTTCTCTTTATAGTGCTTATAATAACATTACTGCACATGAATGAACACAACCAATAAGAGCAGAAGAGTCTCTATCTCAACTGTCAATCAGAGTTCACTGCTCATAAATTGCAGTTGCCTCAAACGTTTTCAGAAACATGTTTTAGTGTACTGTTTAGCTGTAAACTGAGAAAGTTTGTGACGTTGTTAAGAGTTGTTGAGAATGAAGCACCGCTTACCGGCCAGACCAACTTCCATCAAACATGAATCAAGATTCCGTTACTGCATTGCCTATTTCTCGCCTCCGATGTTTTCAGAAACAGATTTTAGTGCACTGTTTTGCTCTGTTTCGGCTCAAATGTTTCCAACATGGCGGCCAGGACACAAACGTTCTCATTTTACAGCTAAACAGTACAGTAAAATATGTTTCTGAAGACATCTGAGGCAAGGAACAGGCAATGCAGTAACAGAATCTTTATTCATATTTGATCAGGACTGCGCAGTTTGACAGTTTAACAACAACTCGCAAATGTCTGTAGAAGCACAAGGAGTCGGAGGAGGAGCCTGATTTTTGTCACAGGCTATATGTCTCATATAACACTGTGTAATAAATATACTGACAGTTTCAGCAAATTGTATGGCAGATCAGTATTCTGGTTGTCTCAGATAAACCTGTACTTAGAGTGGATCCTATTTCAAAAATTGGTCTGATATTATATAAAATACATCCTTTTTATAATGTCAGTTTTCAGTGAAGTTGTGTTGTCTCTGCTGTTCTGAAAATTCCTTTAACAGCCTTTTACGTTGGAATCGCCCAGTTTAACAACACTGAATTTTGGCACAAGATATTATTCATAAGTATCTTTGATTCAACAACATTAATTGAATTCTTAATGACAAGAGTGTGGTTCTTGGTACCTTTCCATAGTAGGAGATGGCCTCTTTGTACTTCTCGATAATGTCCTCAGGACTCAGGCAGTTCTTTGCTCGTCCAATCTCAGTGCTGGTGTCTGCACTGATGCCATTGGCTGTGAGGGCACCTACACTCAAAAGAGGACGGTATATGATTAGTTCAGGAGAGACACCAGGGCGGCCGTCCATCAGTCTGCTCCACCACAAAAGGAAAGGATACGACAGGTGTGACAACAGCACGAAGGGGAAACTTAAATCCACCAGTTGCTCTTCAAAGATAACCGCCCTGGCTACCAACGCCACATGCATATTGATATATATCAACCAAGACACAGATAAACAGTGTTCAGATGTTGCTCAGATAACAGTTAACATGTCTGAACACATAACAGATAATGTTGAATGACACTGTGAAACATGTGTTCATTCCTTGCTCTGATGCCTCCTGATGATCCCATTCAAACCTCAATTTAAATCTTAAATCTACCCCACCTCGCTCTGCTCTCCCCTTCACCAGTAAGAAGTGGTATCATGAATATTCCGAGGTCTGTGGAGCCACTGAGATGTGATCAAGATGGCTAACGTCCCAGGCAGAGTTAAACCCGTACCTGACGTGATTCAAAAGCAATTGCAAGGTGCATCTCTCGGCCAAATCTGATTAGAATACAAATTGAGAGCACATCGCCTAGCAACGGGGCTGTGTCCATAGCAACACTGGGGCGCTGTCACTGTGACAAACATGTGAATAATGAAATGCTGCATTGCACTACTTCTCGGGTCAATTTGCACACGCAACACAACAAAGAGAAAACACTCAAGGCAATAATTGCAGGAATAAAGTTTATAAAGACATTTCTGAGATGTTACAGTTTCGGATTATAAATACATTATGTGATTTATTTTTTTCTATAGCTTATGAAAGTAGGAAGTTAAGCAACAGAGAGCATTTAACGAGCGAGAAGTCATAGTGTGCACCACTGGTGATGAGCTGCCACCTGCTGGTGCCTGAACACAGATACGTAACTCTGTGTTTAGATGTGTTCAAAATATTTTTGACAAGGTTAAGTGATTTTTGTGTATAAGATGTATATTGTTAGAGCAAAGGGGGCTTCAATAAATAAAGAAAAGGAGCTACTAAGAGTGACCATTTAAAGTCTTCAATCATAGTTGTGTGATACTGATCACCAGAAGTGAGGCTGTGAGAAAGAGCAGGTACATTAGGAAAATAAAAAGGTGATGATAAACCAACACAGGAAACACTACCTGCCACAGAGGGGGGAAAAAACATGAATCAATTTTCAAAGGATAAAATAAACCAAATAATAGGAATCAGGAAGCTGATGGTGTAGGATGAAAAACAACATCAAACACAGGGGAGATGTGACCACAAGCAGACAGGCGGATTGTTGTCTACAAGAGCTATGTTGGTTAGACATACCATACCTGGGTCAATGAGAACCTCCTGAGCCCCTACAGACAGAGAGAAAGAATGCAGATTCACTCCATGACACAAGGCGCAATGTTAGCAGTGTTAGTCCCAACAGTCGGCTGAATGGCTGCTGCTGCTGTTCTCCTATAAGATACACTCATCGAGAGTCATGATCAACTTTTGGCATGCAATTAACTTTAATAAAAATAAAGTGAAAGGTAAGTTTATGGTAGCACCTCTTGTGCAGCTCTTTTTAAGAGACTGAGTCCCCATTTCATTTGCATGTGCACAAGGACGCACACACACAGGTGACATGATCAACAGTCCAGCCAATGGTTTGCCGCTACTCCACTGATCCACACGTGGAAGTAATGCAACAAGATGCACAGCAATGCACACACATGCAAAGAAGAAGAGCGCTGACTTCAATCAGCTTTGCAAAAGTTTTATGAGGAAGCAAAGGTGCTCGACACTTTTGCTGGACACACAAAGCACTTTGGTGAGTAATGCTGACTGACTGTAAATATTACTTTCGTTTGTTACAAGGAAACTTAACAGGGCATCCTTAAATATTTGCTCCATCATATCCTCCTGAGACCTGAACTTCTGTTTGGTATGCATTATTAATTTCTCCTAGCTATTTGGGATCAGTAAGAACCGAGAAGTATAAAAAATGAAACACTGTCAATGATAATAAAGTCCCAATGTCCTCAAACGAGTACCTTCTACTTAACAGCATCTTATCTTGTCACTGTTTCTTAGTCAAATTTGTTGCCATAACAAACTACAAACATTATTAATCATAAATAAACAAGTTTCAACCATAAAATTTGATCAGATTTTGTGTCGGGATCGGCTTCAGACTGACTCGGCAGAGATGGCGGCTATCTTGTTTTTACATGGATTGGTGTATTGTGCTCTTACTGCCACTAGATGGCAAAATAAAGTGTCCACGAACGAGGACAGGTCTGAGTTAAGTAGAATGAAGTATAATGTCAAGTAAACCCAAAATGTGATGTCCTCATATGAGGACTCAGGGTCTCAGGAGGACATAAAGATTCCGAAAAATAAATCTTACTGTTGTATATGTGTTATTTAAACTAGTGAATTCATTTCATTCATTGCTGAAATAATTTATGAAGTTAAGTGATTAGTTCAAGAAATGCAAAATGCATTGATGACAATTTTGACCTTCTGGGGGCAGCTGCACAAAACACCTTAAGTTAAGATTTTCCAACAAGTCCAAGTTAAGGTTTCCTCAAATTAAAATCAGTTGCACAAAACACCCTGAAGTCCTCTCCTTGAGGTTTTCTGAACATGTTCACTAAAGTATTTCTGGTTTTCTCCTTGTCTTGGTCTTACATTTAAGGAATCCCTCGACCGCTGCACAAAAGACCTTAGCACGCAAAGTAAGGTAACAAAAAAAAATTAAGGTACCTCTGACTCTGTGTTAACCACAACATGATTGAGTTTATGGTGATAAATGAAAATGAAGCATCCCAAGAGGAGTGTTCTGCTACCGGGAGAAGCCGATCGATATGCTTTTGATTTTACTCTCTAGATTTGACTGAATTAATTTCCTACTTAATTGTTTCCTCCCACAAACATTGTTTTCTCTTACTTGGGGATCAAATATACTTTTTAGTATCCGCTGTCTATTGTTGTATTCCTCCAAAAGTATAACCTTTTTCTCCTGGGAATAATTTGGTTTCTTGTCTTCTTTTCCTCTGCCCTTTTTTTACTATCTATAGGCCAACTGTGTGAGGCCATAACTGGGATCACAGGGGTGAGTCGCACACACTTCATGGTAACTTTTACCACTGTAAAATCTCTTTCAATGGAGTAAATGCCTTACTGTTGGAAACCTTTTAGGGGGAATCTGTGCAACATCCTTAAATTAGTCCCTGCGCTCAGGAGAAATTAAGCCTAAAGTGTCAAACTTAAGTGAAAACTTAAGGTGTTTTGTGCAGCCAGTCCCTCATTCATCTGTATTTATTTGTATTTTTAAATCTATATGCACCCCTACAATGGCTTCTTCTGCACTAAACATGTAACATACCTGAGTGCTGTTTCTACTGTATTTTACACAGCCACTTTTTCTACTTTTCAGTCCTGTTAATTTGAAAATCTCTATATGCACTTTGCTACTGTTTGTTTTTAGTAACTGTTTTTCACTTAACTGGTGCTCACTGCATGTAATGACAAGTTTCATCAAAACTTGTCTTATTTTAAACCACTGTAAATCAGATGTATAAGCTCAACAATTAAACAATAATCTGTAAATTAATCAATAATTAAAACAATCATTAGTTGCCACTCTAAATCACTCAAGCCTCAGGTATCAGCTCTTAAGCACTGCTTATATTCAGGGTGCAGGGTGATGCTCTGCTGATCATGTGGTTTAACACAAAGCAGTGTTAATATCACACCACGTTAACAGCGTGTTAATAACAAAATCAGATTCAGTGATGTTAAGTTTGAATCAAATTAGCATCATCAGGGTAAATAAGAGAAGCTCCAGCAGTTTAGGAAGCTGACATCTTGTACTCTGCACACAAAGGAAGCAGCTTAGCTGAGCAACACTTAGCAAAGTTTGAGCTGCCAGTCAGCGGGGACATTCTCACTCAACACAACTCAGTCACAGACAACAGCCCTCAGTTATTATCCCACCCAGTCCACTGTTTCCATCAGTCTGGCTCCAGAGGGATGTGCTCACCTGGTCTGTGGCGTTTCCCTGCGTCTGCTGGCTGAGAGATGCTTGGCTTGCGTCCTGCAGTCTTCCCCGCTGTGCCTCCAGGGTAGTGGAATATGACAGAAGCTGAACACAAACCCTCCAACGCAGCTAGAAAGGCACAAAGTATACAAGACAAACACTCAGTCTTTAATTAGCTCCTAATATTGTTTCTGTCAACTTTTTGTTTTGTTTATTGTCAAAGGAACTGAAACATTTTCTGCTGCACTCCCTGCATGTCAGTCCTCGTCTCTCATTCTTCCAACCTACTTTAGATGAAACTGAGCCCACTTCAATTTGGTGAAAGCCTTGACGGCTGCGTTCCCATGTAAACTGCTCACACGCAGGTCCAGTGAAAATATGACAGCTACAGTTATTTGGAAAATAGATTCATAGGGCACTGAATTTACTGTTTATCAAACCACACATGAGAAAAGAATTAGCTAGCACACCTCTCAACCCCTCTGCCTCACTTCCCACCGCTAGAAGACTACATTGCCGGAAGGAGAGCATTGGCAGCTCTAGAGATGAACCTTCAGTTGGCAGCTGTAGCAACTGGAATTCAGCAAACACAAACCCCAACTCTGGGGGTCTGATCCCAGACCACGCCGACTCCCTGCCAGATCAGCAAACTTTCTGTTGGGGCGCTCACTAGCTCACCTGGCACCCCATGTACAAAGGCTGTTTCCTTGCCGCAGCGGCCACTGGTTCGATTCCAGCCCACGGCCCTTCGCTGCATGTCATCCCCACTCTCTCTGCCCCTTTTACGCTAAATCTGTCCTATCAAACAAAGGCAAAAAAAGCCCTCCAAAAAACAGAAAAAAATTAGAAACTTTCTGTTGATGCCGGTACACAGGTTAGATGCTGATCACCAGCCTGCTGTTTTAAGGGGCCGTACACATGCCGCGTCTTTAACCACATGGAAAACACGAGGTTGGGCGCTGAGCGCTACTTTTGTGCCTTTTTTGAGCCTGCTTTCAAAAGCGCGGTGGCAGATAACAAGCATGGTACCATAGCCCATTTACCTGAAATCCTAAGTGCAGAGCTGATCTTCTTGCAGGAGCTGTTTCGGCCTATCGTCTGTGGGCCAGATGAAAAGCTCTGGCATCCCTGCACTAAAATGGTCAATTTCTCCTCCATATTTATCACAGACTGATAATTAAGGAAGAAGGGAAAGATATCTGTTTGATGTGATTGGTTGTTGCTCATCACAATATGCAGAGTGTGCTGCTGCGTTTCAAATCTGAAGTCAGTTTAGCTTGGGGTGTAGCCATCGCGCCCTGAAAAATAGGCCCTCAGGAATGCGTTCACGCCATGACGGTGTCGATCTGGCATTTGAGCGCGCCTGCCGCACGTCTACATTAAAAACAATGACTTTGAGGGTGCAAAAAACGTGGCATGTGTACGGCCTCTGAGGTCATTTGGAAACAGTGCAACAATTACATAGTTTTTTTAACCAGAGAGCACTGACAAGTTTATTTTTCATCTATAACATGTCCTGCTCAGTACCAACTTTGTAACAATGAATTAATCGACCAGACTCAAGTGGACACATTACAAGGAGACATGAGCTAACACTGAGTAATAAACAAATTCTAACTTTCTGACAGTAATAAGCCACTATTTTCCAGACTTACCACCCAGCCAGAGGAAGTCATTAACCCCCCTGAGCAGCTCTACAGCCATGTGGTAGTGGACCAGGGCGTCCTGCAGCATGCCTGCCTGGAGACACAAGTCCCCTACATGCTTCCTCATCCGCCCCTGGCAGCGCTTTTTATAATGCCTGAGAGAAAGCAGGAGGACAAGGGAGAAAATTATTTTCAGACAACAGGAAGATGAACGGCACGGCTCGAATAACAATACATGTTATTTTAGTTGATTCATACACTAGACTTTCCTCTTTATTTCAAAACAGTGCTGACTCTCTGCTACTGTCATTTCTTATGTCAGCAGGGTGCCAGGAGAGGAGACTCGGGTGGATCTTATCAGTCAGCTACAGAGGGGATGTATGGGGTGGTGGAGCACAAGCAGAGGGCAGCAACAAAACAAGGACGGAGTATGAGCTGACCTACAACCCTGTGGTCTTGCACAATAACACAGGGAGTCGGGAGGGAGCAGCTTCGCCAGGATACGGGGGAATGTAACTGCTTTGAGGGAAATGATGAACCCCATTGTGCAAGACATTTGAGCACTCTGGCAGACTGGGAAGGTCATGTGTGGACAAGGTAAAACTTGAGATAAAATGGAGCCATGGACATTTTTCTAAGCTGTACGGCAGCATAAAAATCTATATGAAGAGCTACATAAACATGTATTAGGAAAAATCTATATCATACATCTGGCAGATTAAAAATTAATGCTAATGCTCGGTACTTCTGAATAACAATGTAATTGTTCTGTCGGCATAAAACTAAAATAAAACAGCTGCTCTAACGGGAGTCATGAATAAACAACCACAACTATTAAACTGGATCTTTGGACATGAATGCCATTATCAAACTCATGTTTTTAGTCGTAGCTGCAGTGCTACGCCAGGCTGGAAGGTAATGTATGCTCTCATGAATATAGATCCATGATCCATGGCCGGTGTCTCACTCCAGCTTCTACACCTTCCCAATCTAAATGTTCTCCTGAAGCTGGGACAAACCTCAGTAGCATGTCCTGTGCCAAACTGTGTTCAGTCAGTGGGGCCAAACTATCAGCTCCTCCTTTAAAGAACCATACCATTGTTTTTGAATTTTTAAGCATATAAATATTACATGATGTTTAACATTTAGTTTGGGCATCTTCCACGGTATACAAATGGATTTTTGAATGATGAAGGTGGCCACTGATTTCAGGTTAATTTGACATGTTAATCCAACAGCAGAGACGACAAACATGCCTGAGACAAGTCATTCATCATTCTGTCTGTAGGTTAGCGCCTTAGTCTTAATTTAAAATGTGTATGTTTAGAGCTTCAGGCAACACTTAAACAAGGCTGTAATTCCCTTTAATTTCCAAGAAGTTTCCTGGAAAGAACCACCCTATGTCATTTGTAACTAATTAAAGGGAAAGTAGAGACAGAATTAAATTGGTGCACTTTCAATTAATTAACTAACCTCTTTTAGTCACAGCACAGCAGCTCAGCAGAACATGCAAAAACGTAAACTGTGTCTACAGCAAGCACACAATTTAACATACGTATATGGAGAATTAAGGGTTTTGTTTTCAAGGAAATACATAAGTCTCCTATAACTCGTACATATTCCATCGTTCTTTCCAGGACGCTTCTCAGAAATTACTGAGAAATTATAAAATAAACGTTACCAAGTTTACATCTCCTTCTCTCTCTGCACAACAAAAAATGTTTCATATATTTCCTGTTATAGCGAAACACAGTTCGTATTATATCTTTGTTATTAGATGATATATCATATATTTATATAAAATAAATACATATGAATATATATAAGTTAAAAAAGGATAAATCAGCTTTTGCTTGCGTTAATTTTATGTCATGTCTCAATATTAGTTTTTAGTGCATGCAGATGAAAGTGTAGACTGTTTAATATTTACTGGACAGATCTTTCCTTATTTTTTTTTAAAGATATTTTTTGGCCATTTCTGCCTTTATAATGGATAGGACAGCTAAGTGTGAAGGGGGGAGAGAGAGAGAGAGAGAGAGAGAGAGAGAGGGAGTGACATGCAGCAAAGGGCCACAGGCTGGAGTCGAACCCGGGCTTCTACAGCAACAGCCTTGTACACGGGGCACCTGCTCTACCCACTAAGCCACCGACGCCCCTGGACAGATCTTTCAAGTGCTGGTTGGAAGTTCCAACACAGGGCTGGGCTATATATTGATAATATATTAATATTGTGATAAGAGACTAGATAGATATTAGATTTTGGATATCGTAAAATCATAAGTGTTGTCTTTTCCTGGTTTTAAAGGCTGCATGACAGTTAAGTGATGGATTTTACCAGACTGATCTAGCTGTTCTGTTATTTGCCTTTAATTATTCAGTGATATGTATACACACACACTACTGACAATTTTTCATCAAAAACTAAATTCATGGGGCGCCCAGTGGATCAGTGGGTAGAGCAGGTGTCCCTGCATGTCGTCCCCTCTCTGTCTTCCCCTTTCACGCTTAATACTATCCTATCGATTAAAGGCAAAATGCCTAATAAATAAAAAAAAAACTCTATGTGTAAATATTTTCTGAAATTACCAATAGATAATAGTCATTATCACTACAATATTTATATTGAGGTATGCAGTGAAAAATACCATAGTATTTCAATTTCTCCGTATTACCCAACCCTTGTTCCAACATCCAATTTGACAGATTGGTACCTGAGTGAAAGCACGTGCAAAAAATGTTGGGAAATCTGACAAGGACGAACAAATAACATGGAAACCTGGTCATTGTGAAAACAGCCATGCGAACTTGGCATCTTCTTGGACTAAAAAAAAAAGCTGTTTGGTGGTCTGCTGAAGTTTTAAATGTTGAGGCTTCCCACCAGCATTTAAAGGCACAGACCATGAATACACAGCTACTGTCTCTGTGCTGTGCAGCAGCTGTAGAGTAACTTCTAACAAGCTGAATGAATGGATAAACAGACAGAGAGATAGATCGATCGATATATAGGTAATGAAACCAGTGGCTGCCAGTAGGGCAGAAAGATCAGCAGTAATTAAGAGTACACATGATGAAAGCACAGACAAACACTGGTATGGTGCTTTAAATGCCCTCTGACTCAATCTTACAAATAGTATAAGATTGTAGATTAGTTGCCAAGATGGAGACATTGCTGATATGTGTGGAACTCTTGCAAGGAGCTTTAATGCAGTACTGCAAATCAGGCCTCCTAATGATCAGGTTGGTTGTGATGGGCCTAGATTATTTCTTAATTTTAGTAGCTAGTCTTACTGTTTTACAGCTGGGGATATTCTTTGCCTGTAACTTCTATCAAACTGTTGAACTATCACCTTTGGCTTCTCAGGTTTGTTAAAATACATCATAGTAAGATTACATGCGTACAATAAGTGACACAACGTGTAAAGTACAGACGACAATAACGGACATGGCTCCAGTGTGAATGGTGTATACAAATGTAGCAAAGATATTGTTGTTAATGTTCTCTGTTTCTGCAGCTGCTCTACAGTGTCTTCCCGAGGGCAGTGTAAACTGAAGCCTGCAGAGGAGCAATGAGTTTGGCTGGGAGTCATGAGCAAATGCACAACAGCACAGAGGTCTGGCGTTGTCTTTCAGGGGCAGAGCTAAAGCCGATGGGATCGGTATGGGTCAACTAAACTTATGAGTCTAGCGTCTCACCTTTTCACACCCAACAATAAACTCACAGGACAGTATGAAAGAAAAAAAGAAGAAAGACAAATAAACCAAGGTGAAGAAAAGAAAATGAACGCAGCAAAAATCAAGAGACAGATTTTTGAGAGGATCACTTCTGAGCAGGCAAGGCTGACATGTAACAAGCAACTTGACACAGAAACAAACAAGTAATGCAGTTATCACATTAACTGGCTGCAGTGAACATCGAAGCATTAAATGCTACAGTGCTTTGAAAAACATCAACTCACCTGCTATCCGTGTCCAAACCCACAAAGTCCTTCTTCTCAAAGGGAACACAGAGCAGTGGTATCTTGTCACCTGACTTGTCTGTGGCTCGGTCAAGACGCTTTGACTCCAGAACTATAAATATGGACTCCACAAAGTCGTCCACCCTCTTCTCCACATCTGGGCAGTCTTCAAAGCTGGAGTAGAAGGCCACATCTGTCCGCTGCTGCTCTGCGATCTCTCCCTGCAGCCCAAACACCAGCAACCGCGAGTCGTAGAGGGTGGAGCTGTACACCTCCTTCTGGCCGTGGAAGCGCTCGGCAGTCTGAGGCCACTCTTTAGCCGTGGCGCAGGTGGTGATAGAGATGAGGCCCACCACCTTGCGGTGCGTCTGGAAGTCCCCCCACTCGTTGTTTTCAGGAAGGTAGTGGTGGCGGTAGCGGATGTAGAGGAGGCGCTGCGAGTCCCTGATGCTCACCTGGCTCACGCTGGCAATGCGCTTGTAGATCTTGAAGAACTGGTCCTCGGGTACGATGCCGACCGGCTGGACCACCACGAGCACTGTCTGGTGGTCCTCGGCACACTGCATGTAGTCTGGGACGCTCATCTTCACATGTGGCTTCAGGGGACAGAAAAACAAAAACATTTACATAGAACTGATCATATTCTACTTTTTGTTTGATCAATGAACATGCAATAACTTCTGTGCATCTCAGTATTACAACTTATTATTTAACCCTTATTACATTTCTTCAGTAGACAGTGCCTCCAAAGAAAACTGTTGACAGCACAAATTCTGCATTCGGAATGGGGAAGACAGGTGATTTAAATGACTTTGAACGTGGCATGGTTGTTGGTGCCAGACGGGCTGGTCTGAGTATTTACTGGGATTTTCAGCACAACCATCTCTAGGGTTTACAGAGGATGGTCCCAAAAAGAGAAAATATCCAGTGAGCCAAAATGCCTTGTTGATGCCAGAGGTCAGAGGAGAATGGCCAGACTGGTTCAAGATGATAGAAAGGCAACAGGAAGTCAAATAAGCACTGGTTCCAACCAAGGTGTGCAGAAGACCATCTCTGAAGCAACAACACCTTGTCCAACCTTGAAGCAGATGGGCTACAGCAGCAGAAGACCACACCAGGTGCCACTCCTGTCAGCTAACAACAGGAAACTGAGGCTACAATTCACACGGGTTTTCTCACCAAAACTGGACAATAGAAGATTGGAAAAACCACATTCAGATGGAAGCATGGATCCATCCTGCCTTGTATCAACGCTTCAGGCTGCTGCTGGTGGTGTAATGGTGTGGGGGAGATTTTCTTAGTACCAACTGAGCATGGTTTAAACACCACAGCCTACCTGAGTATTGTTGCTGACCGTGTCCATCCCTTTATGACCACAGTGTACCCATCTTCTGATGGCTACTTCCAGCAGGATAACGCACCATGTCACAAAGCTCACATCATCTCAAACTGGTTTCTTGAACATGACACTACTCCAGTACTGCAGCGACTGTGTGATGTCATCATGTCAATATGGACCAACATCTCTGAGGAATGTTTCCAGCACATTGTTGAATCTATGCTGCCAAGAATTAAGGCAGTTCTGAAGGCATAAGGGGGCCAACCTGGTACTAGCAAGGTGTACCTAATAAAGTGGCCAGTGAGTGTATGTACTCAAAGCCTCTGACGTTTGAATGAAAAAGTGCTCCTTGATATGCAGTGAGTGTAAAGCTGCACCCAGAGACTCCTCAGTAGTCCAACAGAAACATAAAACTTTCAAACTAAATTCAAGCTTCCCTCTGTCTAAAAGCAAAGCATCACCTGCTGCTGTCTGTGCCAACATAAACACCAGGTAGTGTCAGCTAACTGTGACAGCTGACAGCTTTATTATCGTAGTGGTCAAATGTTACGAACTGGCATGTCACAGAACACACGTCCTCGTGCTGTTAGCTTGTATTTCGCTAATTCAACACCCCGAGAAATAGCTTTAATTAGGCTATAACGTTACTGTCTTAACAAAACAGTTGTGTTAGCTAGCTTAACTTAGCTCAGCTAGCTAGCCTTTGAATTGGCTGCTCCTGAGTCACACAGGAACAACTCTGACTGAAATATCCAGGTTATTAATGCACATATCAGCTCAGAGAGTCCTCTGTCTTTCACACCGGTGTCTTTAAAATATAACATATATGCACGTTACCTTAGCAGAGACCTGTCAAGTGATACAGCTTCCTTCTTTGGACCAGTGTTTTACAACACTTAAGCTAACGCTAATCAACAATAGAATATCCGGTTTCCACTTTCAAAATAAAAGTATCACAAGACTGAGAAACAACATTAAATTGTGATAACCTGCAGTTCGGAGTCATCAGATAATTTCACTGTTGTACTTATGTTAACTGAGCAATAAATATGTCCGTCTGGGTCACCACATCATATCCACATTACAATACTTTTTGGGGGGGATATAATCATAGTTACACTGTGGTATATTATCATCTTGTGTGGCGGGGCAAAGTGTTTATCTGGGCTATTGTAAAGGATCATTCCCACATTATTCCCCTGTTTACCCTTTAAAAAGGATGGATTACTGAATGGGTCCATTGGGCACAGGCCCAGGGGCCTAAAATAGGGGCCCAAGGTGGGGCCCCTGGGCTCCCCTCGCATTCACATGCAAAGTGTCACTCAAAATAACATGTACTGTCCACTAAGTGACTCAAACTGAATTTAAAGAGACACAAAGTTACCACAAAGAGACACAACATGACCACAAAGAGACTACAAACACAGACAAAAAGACACAAATGTTAAGTTTTGTTTAGTTTATTTGAGAAATGACATGCAAAATTAATAGATAGGCCCTCATATAAAAATCCCAGAATTAGCCAAGAGGCCAGTTTTACTATCTGTACTCTCTGACCAAGGTGTTACAAAAGGCTAATGACCTCAAAGAGACACAAAGTGACTACAGTGAGACGAAACATGGCCACAAAGAGACAAAGTGACAAGAAAGATCCAGAGAGCAACAGCAAACATAACCACACAGGAACACAAAATCACAAGATGATGCATAGGGACTACAAAGAGACGCAAAACAACAACAAAGTCTGTGTCTGTTGTGGGACCTTTTACACATTTGTACCTGGGGGCACATTGTCTCACAATTCGCCCATGCCCTTTACCCTTTAGTAGCATGTACATTAACGAGTGGAGTTATATTTTTTATATTTTATGTCTTATCCTTTAAAACAAGATTACAATAATATGCAATGTTGTGTTAAATGTCACATGATGTTCTGCTTTTACTTTGAAATCAGGGTTTTTGTTTCCTATTGTAGGTCTTCTTCTTCTTCTGCAAAGGTAGAAATCTAATGCCACATTAGCGCCACCCAAAGAACAAATAAGGTACTGCACCTGAGCAAAACCACATGATTAGCATTGCTCTTCAAATGACTTCCTGGTGATTATTATTGATGAATGTTAATTTAAATACATGCCTCATAAGAATGACCTCCTATCAGCCAATCATATAAAACTAGCTGGTATGCATTTAAGTTTTGTCTAACAAACTAGGTCTGTGTACACTAACTTGATGTCATATTTCGCCATTACAAAAAGTACAAGTACAATCGTTCATTGAAATTATGTAGCTCACATACAACATTGCTATGAATATAGTGAGGCAGACTGTGGAAGATGCCATCATGCGCTGGTGATGAGAATATTCCACTGACTTGCCAATTAGAATCAACTCTCTTGTGGGTGAGCTAATGTCCCCACACTATCCTGTAAAATTCCTTATTAATGTGAGGACTATGAATAGAAAATGACACATTTTAATTTTGGGTTTCTGTTGTTATAAATTACATCAACCTTCTAACATGCCAGAGTTAATTTAGGCTGACTGTCCTCTGGTTTAAAGTTTTCGGTAGAACCCATAAATAAATATATATCCAGACAGGTAGTCAACTTCATTTTATTTTTTCACCCATAAATCACTTTTCACAATCTTCTTGGAAGACAACAGCATTTTATTCCCTATTTTCTTCTCTTTTTTTGGCCAAGGGGAATTGGTCCAAAAGCAAAGCAGGAGCTCAGATAGAGACATGGAATGTCTTAAACATGTTTCATAGTGAATATACATCAATAGCAGGCAAACATCTACAACCATTGACTTACAAAACAGTGCACAAACATTGTGTGTGAAGGCTGTCATTACTACAGATCCCAAACTGTAACAACACAATGTTGAGAGCAGGGCAGATGTTACGAGTAGGAGAGAGAAACCATGTTGTCCTCCGTTTAAAAAAAAGATGAGCAACCCAAAACATGAGCATTATATTCCAACTGAAGTCAGTCAACTGAATGAATGCACAAACATAAAAGCACAAATAAGTGAAGCCTTCATTTTTCCCATGTGGTGAGTGTTCCCTAAGGCTAGTAAGACTGAGCTTTGACCTTCATGTCTGTGTTCAGAGTGAGGCAGGGTTTCAGTGCATAGTCACATTACTGCATCTTCATGCCCGGGACAGTCAGTGATACTGTAACACAAAATAAACAAAAGAAAGGAAAAGCTACGCGGTTGAAAAGCTCAAAGATTCACATCTTTTTCAGTCTAATCGTTTACAATCGATATGAAATGCGTCCTTCTAAATGTTTGCCATCTTTGTGCACCGTCAGTCAGTGATACAGAGCTCCCGTCGGTGCCAGGACCGAAGCGTCCGAGTTATACAGATTATGGGGAACACAGAAGATGGCAGGTAAGTGCTAATACTACAGTGAAAATCCACCTGCAAAGCGCTTTACAGATATATATTGGCACCAAATGTGAAGTTAAGAAATGTGTTCATCCTGCTCCATTGGGTGCTAACATTAAGCAGCTAACTACTGTAAGTTCTTCAACTGATTACCAACCTTTTTATTAACTCTGGCCCATTGGTGACCATTGTCACAGATCTAATGCGAGTTTTTGGTTTCCAAATTAAACTTATTCTGATGATAAACACTGACAGGGGCGCGGCCATGAAAACCGTCTTTTTGGATTTTTCACAATTTATTTATTTTGACATTGTTGTACCTATGAATTATGTTTCCTCGCATAAAGGTATGTTTACGCACTAGATAATACATGGGGAAATCCTTTTGGTGTCCTATATAGTAAAATGTAAATACATTTATTACTGGAGCCTATCAAATACAAACCATGTATAAGTACTTGTGTACTAAACGGTAGCTACGACTGGACGCCAGTGAAGCCACAATGTGTGCGATTTGTAAACGTACGACTTCTGACTGATTCTTTCGGTAGCATTATAAGGTAGTTTTAAGAAAAGACATGTTAAGTTGCAGACACACCAAACCAACATCAAAGAACTAGCGGCGCCGAAAGCCAACTGTTGCGTCGTCTACGTCGCCTCACGTCGCCCTGTGTCAGTTGCATTTGAACACACTACACGGACTACATCCGACGGCCAAGTAGCACGTACATCTGCGCCAGTGGAAATAACGCAAAAATGGAAACCGGAAGTCCGAGGAATGCATGAGATAAACAAAGTAGTGGAGTCCTGTCAGCCGAGGGGTTTCCTATCTGTGCAGGCGAGCACCGCAGCACCTTCACGGACTATTACATCCAGATGATTCAACATGCTCAATCTGCCCGAAAAGCCGACGACGATACGGGATACACCACAAAAACTAGGCCGACAGACGTTTACCGACAACCTGACTTTGGTTGACGGCCGACCGTCGACAAGTGTTTGTTAAGACCTTGTAGATTATGTGGCTATTTTTTGATTTACTATATATTTCACAAACATATCATCCGCATTTATCTTTGTTGGACATTTCCAAAACTTAGCTTAAAGTTTCGACCACTAACAGCGCTATGGATCGAAGTTTGTTCAAGTGGCTCCCTGTTTCGTTTGTATCGCACACACGGGTGATACAAACTCCCACCACCAGTTTCCCGCTAAACAGAAAGTAGCAGAGGAAGAGGAAGAAGACTGCATGCTAGTAAACATGGATGCAAACAATGCACGACTTCAAATATTTTTTTTGAAATAGTCAAAACCTGAAGAAGAAATAAAAACTTCACCTCAAGGACATGTATTTTTTTGCTAAAAATGTAATATATAAAAAACTTACATATACTCATCCGTGTTTGAGAGAGACTGATGAGTCGTGCTCTTGCGCTGTTTATGCAAAAGTTTTTTAGATTTTACTTTTTCAGCAAAAATGTTTGGAAAGTTTAGCGTACAACTGGATAAATGAGACTCTGATTACACTGCAGGAGTTGTGTGAGTTTGTAAACTGATGTTTTGGTATAGTTCTGCTGTTGTTCAACCTGTCTGCCTCTTACTTTGAATTTTAAGATTATTTTCTGTTTTTGGATTCTTCGTTCACGGTGGAGGCATGAGAGAAAGGACAAATGTTCTTCCCGAATTCAGCGAACCACAGGGTGAGTGTTGGACACACAAATGATCATTTGGGTTTGACGTATTCTTCTAATATTTACTTTTTGACTTGACTAAGGTCAGATCAGCGCAGGACGTCAGTGGTTACAGCGGGTTACTGCGTACGGTGACCAATGGACCAAAATTACAAAAAGTTGTCCGTGCCAAAAAGGCATCTATGACTCCTAATTAATTGGGTTTAAGGACGTTACAGCCCTTGCTACGTCTGTGTGCATTTGCACCCATGTGAATACAAATAGTGTGCAGTCATGTACAACATGGGAACTTGAAGGCTACAACAAAAAAGACGACAGAGTAGTTAAGACTGAGTGATGATGGTTTGTTTGGTCTGCAGAGGATCAGGAAGATTCTGGGTTGAATGCTGTCATCCAGCGGATTAGTTTAATCTCCAGAGATCATGTGGCCGTGGCCAAGATTAGTCGACCTAATTACCGCACATTTAGACACCCCACTGACTCCGAGTGGACTCAGAGCACTTAGAAACACTAGTCTGTCAGACGGGGAACAGGTCTGGAAGAAATCAAAAGGAATGAACAGAGAATAGAAAACAGAATCAAACAGATTAAGACTGAGTCTTACGGTGCAGTATGGGGAATGTGTGTCTTCTGATTAGTTAGATACAGGATATTTGGCATTCTTCATTATGGCATTGAAAGTGAGTGGATACTGCCAGTGGTGCAGAGAGAGACTGGATAAAGGGCCTCCATCAGGGCACGAGGTGGGGGGGTAGGTGGTTGGGGGAATGGGGTTAAGATAGAGAATTCACACTCCGCCCTCCTCACGCCAGTTTCAGGAATTGGTCCACTGTATCTGCTTCCACCGCCTCGGAAAACATTTCATAGTCCTGTGGAGAGACAGAGAGGCAATAAGCAAGCATGAAAACAAACGTGGCAGCTATTGAGTCCTAGAAGTGTCAAAGCCTTTCTGCCATTTTTACACTGAAACCACAGGAGTGATGTGTGTGTTGTGTCTCTTTGTGGTCATTTTGGGGCTCTTTGGGGTAGTTTTGCCTGTTTTTGTTGTCATTTTGTGTCTCTTTGTGGTTGTTTGCCTGTTTTTGTTGTCATTTTGTGTCTCTTTGTGGTTGTTTTGCCTGTTTTTGAGGTCATTTGTGCCTCTCTGCAGTTCCTTCGCATCTCTGTGTGGTCTTTTTGTGTCTCTTTCTGTTTGGTACATCTTAATTTGAGTGACATTTTGCAAGTGAAGGCCAGGGGCCCAGTGACAAAATGACCCCCTAGGCCTGTGCACTGTAGGCCTGTTCAGTAATCCATCCATGCTTCAGTTTGTCGCTAACACAGTGTGCTGTTTAATTCTTAACATGAACGTATGAAGGTAATTTCTGAACAAGACCCTCGACATTTGGTTGTTAGAGAACTGTGGGAAAAATATGTACTAAGCAGGTTAAGTTACAGTTGAAATATAAATCTGTGAGTGCTCTCTGGTTGACAATAGCAGTATCTATATTACCATACAATAAACACATCTTGTTGGTTATCAGCCATCATTCAGGCTGATACACATGTTACATGCTAATACTGGTGACTCAAGTGCCAGTAAAAAATACAGTAACATTTGAAATGATCCTATGACTACAAAAATAGTGTGTCGAGTGTGTGTGCTTTTCTCACCCCACAGTACTGGTCTTCATTGAAAAGCTGGGGTGGGACCGCCGTGGGGTTCCCTGCTTTGTTCTTCATTTCGTCACGCAGCTCCCCGCCCACAGAGATGTCGATGAGCTCGTACTGGATTTTTTTGCTATCAAGGATTCGTATCACTTCCGCCTGTTGAGACTTCACCTGAAACACAAAAGCACCTTTCAGAAATGTTTTCAACCCCTGCGTAACTGTTCAACCCTGAGGATAAAAAACTGCCATCAAAACTCAAATCCTGCCGTCAGTGTGATGATTAATAGGCAGACAAAGTTCATCACACAACTTTAATGAACTGAATAAACTTTGTCATATTATCTCTCCTGGAGGTCGGGGACATTTGGGCATGTGAGAGCAAAAACAAACCATATGATTAAACTACTTTTCAAGGCTGTTCCTTTAATAACACAGCGGCTCTATCCGTCTCCTGGGTGATGATTAATAGACTGAGTGAAAGCTCTGCTATCTGTTTCAGCAACTGAGGAAGTTGGGAGGGGGTTTGTTAAAGTGACCACACCTAAGCACAGCAATAACTGAAAACACACAAGCTGGCATTTAGTCGGCCACACACAGCTGTTACACGGCCAGTGTCATGTCTTTAAGCTGAAAAAGGGAATCACTTTTACAGACTCAGCAGTTAAGAGTCTCTGAATGGTGCGAGCAGTTGACGAAGGAACTAAAACTGAACACAATATTTTCAACTAGAGCGACTGCATTTGAAATACTAGTGACAATTCTCCAATGGGATCACACCAGCAGCCATACAGTGATCCATGAAGTTAAAAGACTGTGGACCGTAAAGGGTATGTGTGCGTGGGTGCGTGTGGCTGGGGGCCCCATTTCCTACTTCCTATAAAGGAGGTTAAAGAAAGGAGAAGTCACAGCGTTAATTTGTGTCATATTATTGGAGTCCTTCACACGCACAGTAAAGTCTGGTCTTCACTATTCAAAAGGCTCAATAGCTAATGCACTATCATAGAACATGGAGATGACTGATTCGTTTCACTGAGGCGTCCAGAGTCCGAAATATATTGAGAAAGATAAAGGTGACGATAATAATCCTGCAATAACTGAAAAGATCCTTTAAAAAAAAAGAGCATAAACAAATGTTTTCTCTATAAAAACATTCGATTGTATATCAGCCGCCATCTATTTGAGTGTACCAAAAAAGTTCTGTCAGGTCCAACGCACCCAAAGAGCACCTGAGCGGACGCCATTTCTTAATTTCCAGGACTGTCTGCTCGAACCCACGCTCAGGTACATAGTACGTGTCACCGGGCGAAGTAGGTCTGGGCAATATATAGATATTATATCGATACTGTGATATGAGATTAAATATCATCTTAGAGTTTGGATATCGTAACATCGTAAATGTCGCCCTGGTTTTAAAGGCTGAATTACAGTAAAGTGATGTCATTTTCTGAGCTTACGTGACTGTTCCAGCTGTTGCATTATTTGCCTTTACCTACTCAGTCATTATATCCACATTATTGAGGAGTATTTATCAAATATCTCATCTTATAAATATTCTCAGAATCAGAAATACTTCACTGTGACTCATTACAGTCGCTCCAATGTAAAGAAAAAAAATGTGCTTTATGCTACAACGTATAACACTTCAGATATTAAGAATAAAATATATATCTTCACTGTGCTGAGTCTGTAAATGTGTTAAAATATAAAAATATGTGCATTGTGCTACATTACACTATAT
Source organism: Epinephelus moara (assembly GCF_006386435.1). Taxonomy (NCBI): domain Eukaryota; kingdom Metazoa; phylum Chordata; class Actinopteri; order Perciformes; family Serranidae; genus Epinephelus; species Epinephelus moara. The sequence goes on from NC_065527.1 coordinate 6,090,810, forward strand.
AAACTAGTGTTACATTCAGATATATAATATATGCATTATGCTATAATGGTTAGTACAATATATACATCAACAGAATAAAAACAAGAACAAGAATAAACTGAGTAAATATGCAGAGTTGTGGGCATTGTATGTTGAATAAATATACTGAAAAATATTGCACGGGTGAACAACTGCACCAGTTATTGCACATTAAGAGATCAAATCTACAATATCGTTGCAATATCAATATCGGGGCACCTGGTCAAAAATATTGTGATGTTTGATTTCAGCATCCCACTTTATGGCAAAGTTTTCAAAACTGCGTCTGTGCACATTCAGATCTTTCATGTGTCGTACCATTGCAGAACAGTTCATAAGGTTTATTAGAGGGGGCAAATTTTAGAGTTAATTTCAAAACAAAAATTATTAGGCTATAATAGCAAATACGCTTTTGTTTCTTGGGCATGTTTTCATTTTGGAATAGGAGGGACGGTCTTACAATAGTCTAAGTAAACAAAATGTGTAAAATATACACCAATACATACATTAAGATCATTTTAAATACACTGGTTTTCTTTATCTCATCTCAAATGATTTGAAATACACCTTTGGCTATGGAAAAATGAATAGTTACTATAGGAGAGTATATGGCAGTGCAGCAGGTGCTGTGTTAGTGGCATGTAAGCAATCAAAATCTTCCTTTTGAACACTTCTGAAGCTACCTAGAAGCATGACTGCACATGAGAGGGTTAAACGCCAGTGCACGTCACAAATCTTTTTTACTACATGAATTCCTCACACCTAATTGATACCAGATGTTCAGCCCAGTGGTTTGCCATACACTTTTCATAGTGCTGCACAGTTATTCCTACATGGGATGTTGTGTTTTACCACACTTTATTAGTGTCTGCAAATGAATGACAACCTCTTCCAATGGATTCATTCTAATATAGTCTATGGAACTGTGATGCAAAACTCCATAAGAAAAACAAACTATTTAAGGATATCTTGCTTAGAAACTAACAAATGCATAAAAGAGTTGACTTTTCCTAAGTGACAGGGTCTAGTAATGAGTACGGCTTATGTTTAAACCACCGGGCAGTTTTTATTTAAGCTACTTTTCTGATTTTTGCAGGATTGTAACGCTAGCTTACCGCCAAACTACAGTCATGGGAACAACAAGAATGAGCAGGTTTTTTACATTAAGTTTGGCGTACAGTAAGGTAACGGATACATCTGCTTGCTAACGTTACACATAGCGATTCCAGGTGGTCCTATGCACCAAAATGACACTTTAATAGTTAGCTTTTAATATAGATAATACGGTCTATATGAGCTAGCAAAGCATGCTCGATTAATAAAACACCTTTCCTCTTCCGTATAACGGAAATGAGGTGGAGTATGTATCCTGGCTCGTATCTGTAACCCCTATATGTTTAGTTTGGTCACATTTACAACTGCTAACTTTCACCTGCACCATTAAGCCCACACAGCCTGGTAATGCTGACGTTACATTATTGATATAAAGGGGCGCTGAGTAACGTTAGCACAGGCCCACTGCACCGTTAGTCAGGAGGAAGCTATAGCTGATAGGGTGCTGGGTGTGTCTGTTGGACGGAGCTTTGTTAGCTGCCGCCACCGGAGCTTGAGACACAAACATGGCGTTAAGTTCATGATGTTACGGCCGCTTCACTCACCGTCCGTGAGGCAGTAACGGTGGTGTAGTACAGTTTGATTCCCATTGCTGCGGGTCCTTCCACTGCCTTTGTGTATCTGCTTGCCAGCACCTTTCTCTCGCCTGTGTCAAGCTCAACGGTTAGCGGTAACAAGAAGGCGGAAGTGTGGCAATGTTTTCAAAATAAAAGTCGTGCATTTCCACATTAAGGGAAAACAAACAAGGTGTAACAGAAAAAGGTAAAAGTAAGGGAGTGTTTGTTACTTATCAGAGGAGGGGGTGGCTGAGGTGTGACTTTTTGTTTTTGTTTGTTTGTTTCATTCTTTGGGCAGCAGCAGCTCAGTCCATAGGGACCTGGGTCTGGAACCAGAGAGTCACTGGTCCAAGTCCTCGTCCAAACCAAATATGGACTGAATCCAAATGTCCACCTTCTGGACTTGCAGACTGAGCCCTCACAGACTTCAGTTGTACGTAGTGTGACGTATTTACCGTCAACATGTGAAGTATGCAAGAGCAGAGACTGCAAGTGGCAGACAGACAGCCCTTGAGACTGTTTGCTCGTTGCCGTGGAAACGGTTAACCACCGCTGCTGTCATATTCATATATATGTCATGTAAGTTGATGAACAGTGCCTACTCATACAATTCAAGTAGCATTTTAGTAGGCCTAATAATGAATAACTATTTTAAACATTCATAATTTTTTTTTTTCACATTCGTATTCCAGTGAACTGTGTGTTATTAAATCACTGAGTTGGTGAAGTCTGCACCCCAAGCGGACTCTCTGGAAGTCTGCAGAAAGTCCGCTTGAGGCCCCTTGTGGACTGGCTGAATTGTGGATTTGCTCAGCACTCCCGGACTTCCCGGGAACATACCAGCAAAGTACACGAGTCTGTGCGAAGTCCAGAAATTATTATTATTACTGTTCGACTGGTCATCAGTTACTTGAATTCTGACAGCTGTCAATCTGTTTGCGGCTCTGTCAATGTGACGTATCGTCCACTGTGCAAAGGATTGTGGGTCAGATTAGCCAGAAAAGCATGCTGGCTTGCATACTGCAAAATCGTACTAGATGTAGTAAAACATCCTGGTATTTTTGGCACACTGCATTTAACAAACTATGTATTGGGTCATACTAAATCTTTTTGTGGCATACTATAAAGTATGGTAGTATGGGTATTGGACCGCAAAGTGAATTTCCCCTCGGGGATTAATAGTATAGTCGTATATCTTCTTCTTCTGTTTGTTTGTTTGTTTTATACCCTCCCTGAGCCTCCCCGAGTGACTAGTGGAAAATGCATGACCCTCCCTCCACCATAAATTAGTTGTTAGATTTCAAAAAGATATCCTTTGATGTTTGAATGTTAAAAGATGAAATCCTGGAGTTTAAAAAAGCCTTGGTTCATCACTCTTGTCATACATGCTGGTTAGTTTGTGAGAATAAGAATAAGAATAAGTGATTTTGATTAAATATCACTATTATAAGCTCAGATTTGGTTATTGTTATGTTTTGTTTTACTGAGGGAAGTGTTCCTCCCACATCAGTAATGTCAAGGAAGGACAACCAGCCTATCTGAAGAGCAATGAATCGCCTAATATGTATAGATTCATAACGCCAAACATTGCCCAGTTCCAGCATCTCGGTTGCCTCGTCCTCATATGTCTACAAAACAGATTTTTGGGGTGTGAGACATTTTGTCAGACACATTTTATAGACCAGATATTTATTGAAAAAATAACCGGCAGGTTAAGGTTATCATTACTCACATCATCTGATCATCAGTTTTGGCTTTGCCGATGCATATTCTCTTTGACATAAGATAAGATAAGATCAACTTTATTAATCCCACACTTGGAAAAATTCACGTCACAGCAGCTCAAAGCACAAGTCATGTAAGTAAGTGTTTAATATTGGGAACGATAACAGGAAATGATCTGTTGTACTCTGGTTAACTTGACTCTACATCCCCTCACACTGAGGACCACTACTGGCTGCTCCGTTTAAAGAGACAGTGAAGTGCAGACTCACACACACACACACACACACACACACTCACACACACTGGTCCCCACATAGCTCTTTCTCTCCCTCATAGAAGCTGTGTTTGGTCCCTTATGGATAACTGTATCTGACTTACCTCAACTGATTCATCACACAGCCACAGTACTCTATTAATAAATAAATCACCAACTAAAAGTCCAGTATGACACTCACACATCAGCAGTGACCATTATCAGAAAAAGTGACTATTCGCATTTAAAGTGACCACCAGCAGTCGACTGGTCCTAGACTAGATGCTGCAGTAGCGTTTGCCTGATGGCAGCAGTTCAAAGTGCCTGTGGAGAGGGTGTGAAGGACCCCTGATGATGCTCAGAGCCCTGCTCCTGCATCGGCTCTGATTCATTTTAGTAATAATATTATAATAATATTAATATATGATAGTATATGTATGTGACAGTAAAACCTGCGAGACAGCGGAGCACAAAGGCTCCAGAGAAGAAGCCGAGTTAGTGACATGCAGTAACAGGACGTGACTGTTATCAAATCAAGAAGAACCAACTTTTCAGAAACTAATGAGAGAGTCAGAAGGGGCTCAGTGTATCATAAGAGGTCCCCCAGCAGGCCCTAAGTCAGACATGTCCAAAGTCTGGCCCGCAGACCAATTTTAATCGGCCCTCAGCTTGACTTTCAGAATATACCATATGTGGCCCTTTACACAATAATGGTTAATCGAGCAAGATCACTTCACATTTTTACCCTTCACCTCACAATAATAGGACTATCATACAGTTTGTAGACAGGCATCAATAGTTCATTAAGAACTTTTTTTTTTTTAAAACCCATTTGATGCGAGAATCAGTTGGCCCCCAGGTATTTTCACGTTGTTTTATCTGGCCCCCTTTCAAAAAAGTTTGGACACCCCTCCCCTAAGTCTTTACACATTGCTCTTCCTATAGGAGCGCCACAAGTGGGCAGTATACAGCAAAGTGCAAAATGCTCTAAACACAGATGAACTGGAGTTGTATTTTTTTCTTTTAATCTGTGTTTGTGAATAAAATTGTGAATTGAATTGAATTTAAAAAGGGGTATTTAAAATGAATTCACCATCAAACTATTTAAAGTTACATCTCACTCCCCTACGCCAACATAAAAAACACAAGTCCCTTCCCAGTGCTTAAAAAAATATTTGTCATGGGTTTTGCACCACCCATTCTCTCCTTATTAGTAACAAACAGTCCCAAACGTGCCTAAATTTTCTTGAACAAAGACACAGGATCTGATCTGGTCTGTAAATCACTGCTGTTACTATGTGTAAACTTAACGTTCTAAATTTAACATCATGTCATCTGTTAACAGGAAAATTAGTGATGCAATCCACCTTTACTAGTGATCCTATCCTCCTCTGGAACAGTAGGTGAAGAGGTCACTAGGTGTCTTGAGGCACATGCACACTGTTTCCTCCTCCGTGCACCAAACATCAAATTGAACTTATATTGTTTTAAGAAAAGTATCACCAGCTGAAATAACTACATGTGTACCTGTGCCATATATACCTTATTTAAAGCCCTTAACTCAAGTTTACCAGTATATCTTATCATGACCAAAATCCCGAGCATCTCTTTCTACATATTCTGGACATGTTTTCAATAATTGCTCCAGATTATGACGGCTAACTTGAGCATTTGTGGGAAAAAATGTGTAACAATGAACTCACTTCACCAGTTTTATTCCTTGTCAACAAATCTGCGTCACTTGCTCACAGTGGTGTTCCTCATGAATGTTTCTATTTAATAACTCTACAGACACAGCATCTTTCTGCCAAACAATAGTCTGTAGCTGGACAACATTAAGTACATCACACCGCAGGTTAACACCTACATACAATGGCTTCTCTTTACTGGAGCCAACTGGCAACCAAACTTATTGATCTTTCATGTCTGTGCCAATGTTAAAATCACTATGAAAAGTTAAAGCATGTAAATTGTGTGCAGCAATGCCAGTCGGAGCAGTTAACGATACCAATGTCCTCAGGATGATGACACAGTGCCAACAGTAACCTCGTTGCCTTACACTGTTGTGCTCAAATTAAATGGCTCTCTCCTGTCCATGTGCCACCTGTTATAGAAACAGGAAAAGCATCAAGGGTCCAGTTGCACAAAGCACCTTAGGATTTTCCTTTAAATCTGAGTTAAGGGTTCCTTTAAATAAGATCGGTTGCACAAAATATCCTGAACTCTTCCTTAAGGTTTCCTTCAGTTTTTCTTCTTAACATGGTCGTATACTTAAGGAATTGCTTAAAGTTTGTTAAACCATTGCAGAGAGGACCTTAGCGACCAAAGTAAGGAACAAAACATAAGGTAGCTCTGACTGTGTCTTAACAGCAACATGGCTGATTTTATGGCGATAAATGAGGAAAATTAAGGCATCCTGAGAAGAGTGGAGACACCATTAACGATGCGCAATTGATTTTGCACTATAAATCTGACTAGAAGTCAGTTTATGATTTGTCTCAACTAGCTGCACTCTTGCAGCCCCACCACAAGTAACGAATGATCAGTTATTGGCAAGGTATTTCATGTACACAAGTCAACGGCGTGCTGCGCCATTCACCAGGTCTATTATTTATTGAATTCTGGCGTGTACTTGCCTGTGATTTTGACACTGTTATCTTTCTGGCAAACTGAACTTGTCTTCAAATTTGTGTTGGCTACTAAATCCAAAAGCTGAGGATATTGTGCAAGGCAGCTGTGTAGATCAGACAGTCAGTGCTGCAGTAAAACGAGGCTCATCTTGGCAAAAGTGATGACTACAATCAACAGAGCTTTTCTAACCATGGGAGTCTACCCTGAGCACGCTGTCTGCTGACAAACACCTCTGGAGAATGAATCCACTGGGGCGCAGGAAGCTTTCATTACTCCTTTAAGATTTAGTGTTCCAGGCCGGCAGCCACATCACTCAGCACACAGTGAAGCTTGCAGTGTGTGTGTGTGTGTGGCCAGAAATGAAACAGTGGAGGAGCAGTCTACCACACACCCAAAAGTCTACTGGTGTAATATTTCTAAAAATAGTTTTGATGCCCCAATTCTGTCTCTTGACATTTTCACTAAATTATTTCTTTACAGCCTCCTGCTGATTCCAAGGTGTGTGACAACAAGACTAGAGTCATGCTAACAGCTCTGTGAGGCTTTACTCAGGCAGAGCAAAGCTTAGAACTGAATGCTAACCAATGCCAACATGCTCACAATGACAATACTAACATGTGGATGCTAAGATGGTGTAATCTTAGTTTAGCATGTTAGCATGAAAATGTATGAGCACTAAACACAAAGGACAGCTGGATAAAGAGTTGAGGGATCACCGAAGATACAATCCATCCTGAGGGGGACATGAATGTATGTACCAACTTTTGAGACAATGCAAGAAATTTCACTGGAAAAAAACAACACAATTTCAACATCATGGGGGTGCAAGAAAAACAAGTCAGGGGATCACTGAAGTCAGTGGGAAAAATCGCCTGGGAACCACAATTATCAGTGTAACATTTTGAGCCAATCCACCCAGGAGACGTTGAGATGTTTCACTAGATAAGGGACCACCAAAGTTATTGGGATTCATAGTCGAGACATCATGGCTGTCTTTACTAAATTTCATGGCCATCCATCTAATAACAGCCAGACATGTTACTATCAAGCACTAACCTTTGGGGTTGAAAAACGAAGCCAATGCCAAAGTGCCAAAAAACTGCAGTTCCCTTAATGGCCACTTAAGGGTGCAAGCGAGTGTCAATCCCCATAGACCCTCATCGAAATGTCCAACGTAACAGCAGAAATAAGCATGTTTCCAGCCTGGTTTTGGTCTCTATAGCTAATTTCCCAATTTACAACAACTGTTTGTGGGGAAAATTTGTATATAACTCACCTGTTTAAATTTTATTGGAGCTTTTATTGAAGTTATACATAATTAATCAGGAGTCCACAAACCATCTTTTTTAGTCTATGGTTACTTTTAACCAAAAATGTCAACCTCATGGTGGCACTATTAAGGGGATCCCCAAAGTCAACACACCTTATCATCCAGGCCAGGGGTAGGCAACCTGTGGCTCTAGAGACGCATGCAGCTCCTAAGCACCTCTCCAGTGGCTCCTTGTGGCTTTGACATAAAATTATATGGAAATGAATAACTGTGTTTTACATTCTTTAACTGTATGCATAGCCTAAACACCAATTTAAAAAAAAAAAAAAGTCTGGCCTGGCACATTTTCCCCTAAAAACATCACTAGCGATGGTTACAGTGAGTGATGAGTCTTCCTTACTAAGCTAACTGTGAATTCCAAATCCAAAAGAAAAACTCTCAAGGGAAAATAGAGAATTTAATAGTGCGTGGACAAGTTTGTTTGTTTTCATTGTTTCAACGTTGCAAATTTAGACAACCAAATAATCAAAAATAGTCCACTGCAGAGGAACTACCTGTGCTAAAATATATTAATGAATGCTCATTTAGACCTATTAGTAATGTTGATGGGCTAAATTCGACTTAAAAGCCTGTGCTACCTATATTATGAGGCTTAAATATGTTTTGTGGCTCCAAACAGATTTTTTTTTGTTGCTGACCCTTGACTAGGCACAACAGACACAAATGTTTTTTCGATTCACAAATAAAAACTGAGTTCACAAATGCCTGTTCGAAAGTTGTAAATGTTAGGAAGATATTCGCAAATGATTTTCATTTATTTGCAAATTAATTTCATGTATTCACAGATATTTTTTGTAGAATTTGTTTGTGTATTTGCAGATCCGTTTCATACTTGCAAAATATTTTTGTGAGTTTACAAATCTTTTTTTGTATTTGTGGAAGGTGTTTTATATTTACAGATTATACATTTACACACAGATTGTCGATCTGTTCATACACATAATTATGAAACAAATCTATCTCCATACACAACTGATGTCTGTACAAAACTGTATTGTAATCCTGCAGTAGTTGTTGAGATATTTCAGTCCGTCCCAAAATGGTTCAGCGACACACTGACAGTTTGGCATTTGCCGTTAGCATGACTAAAACATTTAGTCCTTGGTGACTGAAATGACAAATTTCAGACTGTCCCAAAATGGTTCAGCGACACACTGACAGTTTGGTGTTTGCCGTTAGCATGACTTAAACATTTAGTCCTTGGTGACTGCTGGCACAATTACAACATTTCTCTTCTTTACCAGGAGCTCCTCTGAAATTCATTGAATAAAAAAAACACTGTTTTCTGCCTCTCCTTCCAAAGAACCAGTCAAGGAGCTAGGGGGTTTAATACTGGTCAAGGAAACTTCACACATGGCTGCCAAGTGGATTAAATCTGGGTTTGTCCAGTTCTGGTACACTCTGTCCAACCACTAGACCACACAACAGTAGGCTAAGTGACATGAAATCATCTAGACTATTAAAATTGTAACTGTCCATGACCTTTTTGTTTATCAAACATCAACAAATCAGCTGTTTATTGTCGCATCAAGTATTTTGAGCTCCATTAGGTTTATGAGCTGTGATGAAATGTAATTTGGAATTTATCACATGGGAAGCAGGCTGGCCCCTTCTATTGTGAGTCAGGCAGGAGGAATGTGGGAGAGAGTCCAACAGTGCCATAATTTAGCTGATTCAGGGCTTCAAGTGAGTAAGTGAGCCGTGCAGGACGGACCAGTACGCACCAATACACAGTGAGACTGGAGCCAGGCCGCAGAGCAGGCCAGGAGGACCAATGTATCTGAGTGAGGTGGACAGTATTCTCTCTGCACCTGAGACAGTACGAAATATATTCTGCTCATGTGTCAAATAAAGTCATTTACATTGGGTGGAAGCAGAAAGACATTTGTCACTGTGTGTAGATCCATCTGAGAGCAAGCAAGATTATAATTCAGTTTACAGTATTTGGTCAGGGAGTAGAACATTCCTCAGTGTCAGGACGAGACAGTATGATCATCAATGAAAAAGTGCAACCATGAAATGATGCTTCTTTAAAAATCAGTTGTAGAGAATAACAGAGTTGAAATGTGAATATAGAGAAATTAAACACAACAAGAAGAGAAAAGGCGCTGCAGTGGTTAGCAGAGATGGGGACTCAAGTCATTATGACTTGGACTCGAGTCGACTCGAGTCGCTGTTTTGATGACTTGTGACTTGACTTGACAAAAAATAAAAGGGAGGGTTACCGAGAGTCATCGTCTTCGGCTTTCGGAATTACCATTATTACGGCAAAAGACGAACAGCACAGTGCAAGACATGCGGCATAAACATCTCGGACAGTCAGGCGACAACTTCAAACTTTGTTCGTCATTTGAAGAGCGGCGACAACTTCAAACTTTGTTCGTCATTTGAAGAGCCCTTCTGCCCAGTAAGTGCTTGTCAATTAGCTAATATTATCTGGTTAGTCGGTAGTTAGCTAACGTTAGCTTGATACGATACGGGGGTGGGGTGGGCGGGTCGGTTTGGTGGAACTTGTTTTTTAATTTTTTTACTAACATTAACCCGAGAAAACGTGAGCGAACATTCCGACTGGTTCATCACAAGACTGGCTGTACGTTTNTTCACTTTATTAAGATCAGATTCTGCAGGTAAAATTACAATAATAAGGTGACTTGACTTGGACTTGACTTGACTTGACTTGCCCAAGAAAAAATGACTTGGGACTTACTTGAGACTTGAAGGTTAAGACTTGAGATTTACTTGAGACTTGCACATGTGTGACTTGGTCCCATCTCTGGTGGTTAGCATTGTTGTCTCACAGCAAAATGGCTCCTGGTTCAAACCCTGGGGTGAGGGGTTCGAGTCCTTCTGTGCAGAGTTTGCGTGTTCTCTCTGTGTCAGCGTGGGTTTCCTCCAGGTGCTCCAGCTTCCTCCCATAGTCCAAAGACATGCAGGTTAATTGGTGACTCTAAATTGTCCGTAGGTGTGAATGTGAGTGTGAATGGTTGTCTGTCTCTATGTGTCAGCCCTGTGATAGTCTGGCGACCTGTCCAGGGTGAACCCTGCCTCTCACCCAGTCTCAGCTGGGATAGGCTCCAGCCCCCCGTGACCTCTAACAGGATAAGCGGTTACAGAAAATGAATGAATGAATGAATGAAGAGGAAAAATAAAGGAGAAAAGTTAGGTTTTTAAAGAAATTTAATGTAAACATAAACCAGTTTTAAAAAATAAAGCATACAGATACATGAATTATCAAGTAGAGTGATATTGAGGTGTATAGATCATTTTTATACAATTAAAATTACATAAATTGAAGCCATAAGCAACATCTATCAGGGTCCAAGCAAATCGCAAGCATTTGAATCCTTGTTTCTTTTTCAACAGAAACACTCCATGTGGCCTATGACCTTGTGCGCAAGTGACAACAAATCTCATTTCTATTGATTCATAAACAAATAGTGCTACTATGTTCAAAGTGTTGAAAGTTATTGTGAAAAATGCACCTGCAAGATGGCAAAATTGTGATTTGAACGCTTAACCTTTGGATTAGACAACTAGCTTACCAATCAACTACTGAACAAATCAGTTAACCATTTACAACCATCAAAAAACCTTGAGACATTTGACTGAGTGAATTATGAACTACATAAAGATATTATTACTTAGTTTTAAGATTTGTCACAGAAGATTAGGACGATTAGTTGGAAAATGATAAAGTAACACATCACAACAGATGGGCAGAAACAGGAGATCTACCCAGTGCAGGTATAGTTTCCTGACAAAATCTTCAACCTTGCCCAGCGGCTCCGAGGCCAGGAAGCCAAACCAGCCTCAGAAGCAGGAGGCAGAGAGAGTAACAACAATGTGACTGTTGGGTATACGACCCTGAAAAACATCACACATCAACCTGCGTTTATCAAGTGTATTTCAATGTTCACAAAGCAAATTACCTGCCTACGTGGGGAACTGAACCTTGAAACCTTTACATCCACAGAGTAGATGAGCTCTAACTGCACCACCAGGAAAACATGGTTTTCTACACCTTCTTAAAACTTGTTGCAATGATGTCATATGTACAAAACTGGGGATTTTTTTTTTTTTTTTTTGTCTTTTAGGTTTAAAGCACAACAGTCAAACAGTCACTGACACAAGCATTGGTGATAAAAGTCTAAAATTAAAACCTCATATCATTCTTTGTCAGAGTTCAGTGGATGTGCTAAACAAATTTCAAAATTTCATTTAGATTTTTTTTTTCATTTGGAATGTGAAATGTCTGGAAATTTAGATTTATTGTAATAAGCCACGCCCAGGTCCAATCATTGATTAAAACTAAATGTTTCTACATTGTACCACCTCATAGGAATTTGCAAAGCATTACTTAAGAAACATTAATAAATAAATTCACACAGAAACAATACAGCTTCAGCCCTTTGGGCTTGAACCCCTTATAATAACAACAACAGTGCCAATAATAAATGACAATCAGGTTTTGGCTGTTTGGGTTTGAATCCCTAAAGAACAATAGGTTGCCAGCAGCCAGTGCTGCCTGGACCTCAAAATGGCACATATAGACCGATGAGACCTGAAACAACCCTGAGGATATCATAACGTGTTTTCACAAGCTAAATAGTTCCTCTCACGAAATGTAAAATGATGTGTATGTTTAGGGTGGAGTCAACCTAGAACATTTCAGGATGGCATATCCCTGAAAATTACAAGATGTAGGTACCTGTTTCTTTTACAAGGCAAGACAAGACAAGGCACGTTTAATTATATAACATCCTTATCCTCGTATCTGGTCTTCAGTAACTACATTTTTGGACACACAGGCCCATGTTTTTACACGTTGACCCAGCACATTACGGCAAATTCACTTTGTGCTATTCTAAATATACAAATTTAAACCACCGATTTGCAATATCAAGTATATCCTTATGTAACTTTCCTCCTTAAAACAGAAACTGCTGTTGGTGACTTGGGAAAATGGAGGCAGAGGTTGACACTAGCTTAAGTTGGCTATAACAAGAAAAACAAATAAAGCAGACAACAGAGAAATCCCTAAAAGAACAGCTTAACATTTTGGAAAAATATTCATCTGTCCATAAAATTTAAAGCTTGGCTCAGGAGACTGCAGCTTAGTTTAGCTTAGCATGAAGAGTATGAGCCAGGCCCCAAGGAAGTGCATCGGGCTTTGAAGCTTTGAGGCTACTTTTTGGTGTTTTTTGCCTTTACATACATACATTTATATTTTTTTGAGCATCACAACAGGATTTAATCCATTTGGTCCAAAAACACTTGAAAAGCGTGGAAGTGCCGCAAGATCAAATAATTTTATTCCGTTAAAGTTAGTGGCGTGCTAAACTGGAAGTAGCCAGCTTGGCCAGCGGAAGTCTAGAGCATGCTTGCTCTACCATGAGTCCAATGATGCGGAAGCAGCGCTTCATCGGAGTAATTTCTTACCATGGAAATAGAGCATTTTTGGCTTAATGTGCCACTGAGCAACGTTCTGGAATGAACAGCTCTTAATACATCCATGCTGGCTCCATGCATCCATACAGCCGGTTCTCTAAAGCTCGTTTAACATGTTATATCTTGTTTAATCAGAACTAAAGCTGGAGTCTAAAGACCTGGACACAACAGAATTAAAAAAAATTGTGGCAGAATCAATTTCAATAGAATCACTGCAATCAGAGGATTCACCTGAAAGAGTTAAATTAATCTGTGCAAATGTTCTGCATAGAGTTCAGCTTTGGTGAATTTTGACAATTCATGCCGTTGAACAACAGCAATAAGTGTTGACGGAAACGGAAAGCTTTACAGGCCAGAATGGAGCAAAAACTAAGTGACGGTTAGCAAGCTCGTTATCTCGAAGAGCTTCATTTTCCCTCTTGAATGACTCTTCACTGATTAAAATGGTGTGCGATAGTGAACAAAATGTAAGGGGATAGTAAACAGCAGAAGAGAGAAAACAGTGCTGACCCAGCCAGCTGGCATGTTGGTGGTTAGCTTGCGACCTACAGCAGTTCACCAACTAGCCTTGCAAGTAGTCACTACATCACCACCAGCACCTGTTTCACATGGACAAGTGGATGTGACTTTGTGGTGTGACGACGCCAAGTAGGGGTTTTATGGGAGGTTATATGCCATACTATTTCTTGGTCATGTCTTGTCACAATGAGGTTTGGTTGCCAACAAACTGCAGAGAGTCATTGCACCAGTCAAGTAATAGTCCAGCATGTAAAACCCCACAAAACAACTTGTCACTGTGTGCAAATTTAACCAATAACACACAGTACAACATGTCAATCAATGAGTTTCTGAGGTGCTGGTTGGTGGATTTTTCTAGTTTTGGACAGAGCCAGGTTAATCTGTGTCAATCTATCATTTGGACTTGGCTTTGCAGTCAAGCCCTCGCTTAGCTCTCCTTAGCATGAAGGCAGCAATCAGCGCGCATACAACCACAGTGACCACATACAACTGCACAAAGAGAGCGGCATCACTGCACCTATGCAGGCGTGAGTACAGCTTCCTACGATCCATGTAGTCGAGGTGATAGACATGGATCTGACACAGGGTGCAGCACGTTAGTAAGACATGGAACACCTGATGGCTCTGTCCAACAAAATCGCACCGCCCTGGGAAGCAACGCTCCAGCAGAGGGAAGGTGAAGAAGAGGGTGCAGCTGATAAAGAATGCCACTTGGCCAAAGTGATAAATAAGGGCTGGGTCATCACTGGCTGTAGACCATGACATGAGTCTTTCAGCCACAGGAGTACTATCCCAGATAAAGGTGAGCGCTGAGGGCACCACATGAAATGCCTTACGCCCCAATGGTGGTACGCTGCGGCTGCAGTACTTGCCATAGCAGCATCCCAGACATGACAGACAGCTGAGGATGGCAGCAGTGGGCATGAAGATCCCATGCATGTATCTGTGCAAGCCCTCACTCACAGCATAGTAAAAGTGAACTACAGCACTGCCGTACTGATACTGTGCTACTCCTACATAGTCCAGATAGAAGAAGGTGTAGTAACACAGCTCAGACTTTCCACCCAGCAGGTGAGCGATTACACTGCATGCCGAGTAAGTCAAGGAGGACAGGATAAGGATCAACAGGGGCCATGAATGAGGATCATTAACAAAGTCTATAGTCTTGGCAAGTTGCCCCAATCTAGCCAGGAAAAATAAAAACGCCAGCAGGTGAGTCCAGACATTGATGGTCTCATTGTGGCGCTGGAATAAAGACAGGAAGTAGTAGCGCCAGTTCTGGTTGAGTGGTCTGTAGCCGGTGCCGATGTAGCGCTCCCTGAAGTAGTGGGGAACATCGATGTCTCTTACGGTGCCGGGCATGGAGGGTGCAGCCTCAGTCAGCATCCGGGGAACCTCCCTGATCTGCTGCAGGGTGATGAACACTCGCCCGATTTTCTCCATCACGATGGTCGCCATATCTGTCAGTAGCTGATTGATGAACGTTGGGTCCCTGCAGAGATTTTAAGAGTTAACATTATATTAACTTGAACTTTTTTGTGTGCTCTGTATTCATGTCATTTTCCATCCAGGTTCAGTACACATTCAGAACATTAATATAGCAGCAAACAACAATATTATCAAAGCTAAAGGGGTTTTGCAGCTCAAAATAAAGCCGCTTAGTTACTGGGGCGACTTGAGGTAAGACTGGAGGGTGGGCACTGTAACACTGCTGTGGAACAGCAACTGCACGGGTCGGGACAGTGTTACGAGCAATAATCACTGAATGAGCGCTGATGCTAGCTAGCTCCCACCCAACCCAGTTGTCGCGCAATACAGAGTGGTGGCGGCTAGCTAACCACTGTAGCGTGAATACTTTAAAGCTTTGTTGTGGTACAGCATAGTGTGAGTACAAAATTAACCTATAGACTGACATACACGTAACTGTTGACATCCCTAGTTAAGAATTGTTAAATTCTGGTGGAGCATTTCTACTTTCGCCGGCACAGTATATGTAGCATCAGTTTAGCAGACTAGAAAACTCAAAGACTAACGTACGTCACAGCAGTTGCACACGCATACTGGTGGCAGAAAAACAGCAGATACCGATGACAAATGGTTGAGATACCCGTACTAAAAATGTCTTTTTGTACCACTGGATGTCATAACAGGAATACAAAAAAGATAACCTTCATTTTTATTGAAAACGGTTGCCTAGGACGCTGTTTGAAGCTAAAAGAAGATGGTAGCTATAATTTGATGTAAATAAAAAATCTAATATTTTGATATGCAATTAATAGAGCCCTTCAGTTCCAGCATGAAATAATATTTAGGCCTTACGTACACCTAGTGGCAGCGGGATTTACATTTTTCTAAAATTGAAATTATGAAAAGAAGTTCATACTAACTGAGCCATGCAGTGCAGTTTGCCATCAGTAAATAGTTGTTTGACTTGTTTATGTGTTATATAGCTTTGTCTAATGCCCGTAACAAACAAAAATCGTTTGACAAATCTCCATATGAAACATCCAGGAGGCGAATGCAAAGTATAAAACTATGAATGGAGAGGTTTGTATGTCTTGAGTTTTTCTATGGACGCAGGGTTTTTCCCCAAGGTACATGAAGATGTCCGGTCACTTTAATGTTGACATTGCTCGTTAGTTTGTTAGTGCAAGACAATCTACATATACACATACATACATTATGATCTCTGTGTAGTGGAAAATAAAGTTTCTTCTGCGGTATGGATAACGACTGCTGGACGCTCAGTAGAGGAGTGTGTGTTTGGCTTACATGAACTGAATTACTGATGTGTGAAAGACAATTTATCATCATAAATATCTTTAAAAACTCACATTTGTCAAGCATGGATATGTCTTATTGTCCCTGGTTAAATCTTGTGGAGACGTCCTCATATAATTTAACAAGGAAGTAACAGACAGCTTTTCAGCCGGCTAGCTAACGCTGTCTGCTTATTGACTCCTTCGTAACTTTCACCACTGCTCATTTCCGAAAGGACACCACAAGAAAACATGTTCTTTGTTTAGATTAATAAATGGATGATGAATTGTAGATGTTTGTTTCTACCTGTCATTGATCAAGCATAGCCAGCGTGCTAGCTACGTTAGCTACATCGCTTCTTTCATTTTCCCTGCCTGGATGCAGATGAACCGATCTAAACACAAATTATAGTCTCTAAGTTAACATTAATAAAGACCACGTTTTCTTGTGGTGGCCTTTTATAAAGTGAAGAGTACTTTGTAATGATCAAGGTGTTAATAAGCAGACAGCGTTAGCTAGCTAGCGCACTAGCAAGTTGCTAAACTGTACTTCCACATTCAATTATAATAAATGGGGATGTCTTCACAACTATTAATTAAGGAATAAGCCAAATCAATGACTGTGATGATTTATCTTTCAGCGCATAAATAATTCAGTTGATATAAGCCTAACACACTCCTCTACTAAGCATTGAGCAGTAGTGATTAGCCTAAATATCCAGATTATCCAGATCCAGATAAAATTGACTCATTACAATCGGTTGAAAAACACAAAAATTAAAGAGCTTTTTACATTTTATTTGGGACTCACACCGACACCACTACTGCAGGCGTGTTGCCAGACACTTCACCGGGGCACCGGGGCTTCTGACTGGGGGCCTCTGCCCCTGCACAGCTGTATGCCTAGCAACGTTTGGGGCATCCTACTGATCTTTTTCCAAATATTAAAGGGTATGATTAGCCTGATGTCACCAGACCAAATCACAGATGCAAATTTGTCTGGAACCTCATCTTTCATTTTCAATTTCCAAGGGGCGTTATCCATGGCCATGGACGAAAACGCCTCTGGACGCAATTGGATAGACCTAAAGCCAACCAGAGAAGCCAAACACTTGATGTAACGTTGAGCGATGGACAAATGTAAATACACTACAGCGTGCCGAGATGAGCTGTGATGATGTAGCATTAGTAAGTCTGTCAATGAGTGTTGCTCTTTTTGACATCAGAATTTGAAAATAATACTTAAACAGAAAGAGCTGCAGCCATCTTGGTTGTTTTTGAAAATGCCTCAACAGCACTTCTCTTTAAGCAAGGTTCATACTTGCCATAGAGTCCAAACATTATGTCACCACATATTTTGCATTTAAAGTGCTAAGGCTCTGCAAGTTGTCGGTCATTATCTGAAGCACGTTCCAGATTAGATAAACAGTTATACATGACCCGCTCTGGGCCAGGTCTGTCATGATCCTGGCTATTTGTTTAATGTCTTATCTCTAGCACCTTGTTCTTGGGTTTCTGTCTGCATTTGTCTTTGTTTCATTTTATTGATTCATGTTTGACCTGTTTCCTGTTTTATTTTTTAGATTCCCTTCTCATGTGTCATTTCTGTTTTACTTCCTGTCTGTTTACCTGTCCCTGAGCCTCACATATCCCTTGCTAGTCCTGCAGTCCACTTACCTGTTCACACTCTCCCTTGTCTTTCACTCCTTGTGCCGGTCCCACCTACTCCAGCTGGTTCCTTGTCAGTTACTGGCGTTCCACATTTGTTTTTGCTCCTCGTGTTTCAAGCCAGCCAGTTGTGTTTTCCCTTCGTCTGCCTGTTCCCAGAATCTGGTGATAAATGAGTATTTTCTTCAAGACCCTGTTGCCATGTGGCTGCTTTTGCATTTGTGTTCACCTGCCTGCAGTATTAACCATGACAAAATCAACTTGAAACCTGTTTGGGCATGAAGTGTACAAGATGTGTCTACCAGAGCTGAAAAAAACCTGAGCTTACAGGTTTGTCTAGTTCCCAAGCTAGGGTGGGACTTCTCCTCCGCATGCAGCTGAATAGTTAAGTAACAAATTTGTTTGGGCCCACAAAAAGAGTTTTCAGTGGAGAACTGAGAAGGGACAGATATTTAATGTCTGCCTTGGGCGGTTTAAACTCTCCTAATTCAAACAAGATTTAAGGCAGTGCAGATTAGAGAGGGAGCACCGCTGATTTTGCCCAACTTCATCTTAGTGTGGTGATTTTTCAATTGACAATGAACCTACCGAGCGCAATGATTTTGTAATGTCTATTAAAGTTAAATCAAATGTTTTACTATTTTTTCTTATATTCTACTTTCAATCAATTCAAATGGCAGTGTCATCTTTACTGCTACAAATGTTTTCCAATAAAACTAGCAAAACATAAATGTTGTATCTTCAGTATTCAAATGGGAGATTAACATTTAAAAATATTGCATTTAAGTCAGATGTAGCACATAAATGATAAATGTTTTCAGCATTTTATTAACTAAACTGATCTCTGACATTTATGTTGTGTAGAAGTCAGCAACCTAACTTCATGGAATCACAGTTTACTCTTTAAACATGAGTTTGACTAAATTAAACACAATATGAGTGCTAACAATTAACATGTACTTCATTCAAAACAGTTTATGTAACAACCACAGCGGCAACCCAGACAATGAAAAACAACAATACACGCTCTCACTGGTTAGCTGATGACAGTCTCGTCTTACAGAAGCACAACAATGCGCACACTGCAACTTCATCAACACAAATATGTAGCTGGTAACAAAAGGTTCTTACCAGAGGTCGGCTGAATAGGAAGTACAGAAGTAAGTATCAAGTACGAAGTGAACATAAACGCACAGGTAAGCCCTTTGGTTTGGATGTGTACACTTGAGATAAAGAGGCAGCAGCTCAAATGTTTGGAGTATGACAAGCCAATGGGCGTGAACACTGTCAACAGACAGTTACCCTGCAGGCGTCTCAGTGTTAATGTCAGTGTTGGAATGCTTCAAAGAGTGCTGGTTGACAGACAGTTACAGTTACAGGTACACAACAACAAGTTTTGCATTACTGCAATACCTTAGTTTTCCCTCACATGCATTTTGCATTCCCTCAAGTTTTGTGTTTCCTCTGATCCAAGGCTGAGCTGTATTATGATATTGTATTATGTATTATGCAGTAGACAGTCAATAGTAAAGTGCAGAGTGAAGAGTGGTCACAGTGCAGCCGCCATAGCCATATCCCTGCCATCATAGATTCAGCCACGGCTGTAGTTAAAGTGGCTGTATACTGTCAGGAGGAATGAGCATGTATAGACATCTCACATGCTTTTAGTACTACCTGCACTGGGTGTCGGAAGGTGGGTGCTGAGGGTGCTGCAGCACCCCCTATTGATAAGGGGTGGAACATGGACTATCTGAACAACTGTTTGAAATTTTGAACAGTATATAAGGTGCCTGCCAGAAAATATATGGAATAAAAGATACTTAAAGGTGCAATTGTAATTTAGTCCTTCGATCTAATGTGACAACATCACCACATCAGGTGACAGGTGCGTAGTGGTCTCTGTGGGCTCCCTGCCCTTCCTCTCTTGATTAATGTCTCTCTCACGCCAATCTTTCCCTTTGCTTTCTTTCTTTCTTTTCATTTTTGGAACCCTGATTTCTCTCTCTTGGGGGAAAGATATTACAGCGTGCATTGATGCTCTTGCAGCATATGGAGTAACACACTCAGCTTTAGTTCATTTAAAGACAAATCCTGGTGCAGACTAAACAATTTTTTGCCTTTAAGGGGTGAGAGGGTCCTCAGAGAGCCTCCACAAATATTCTACAAAGTTCAATCTTTCAACCGATTTATTCAGCCAATTTAAATTTAGTTTTGGCACGAAATACGTAGGAATGAAAAAGCTGTAAGCAAAACTAAACTTTCCATTCCAGGATTTTCAAGGGCCCTCTCCCATTGGGGCCCTGGGTAATCCCCCTACTATGATGCCCCTGTCAGATGAGTGCAGAATCTGGACAGATACTTATTACAGATAGAAACCAGATTCCTTTATTCCACTGAGCTCCCTGGCATATTTTTTTATTCTTTATTTTTATTTATTACTCATCTATTTATGTGTCTACATGTCCCTGTATGTTACAGTATGTGTTAAAGGTAAGATGTTAAAACAAATTGTCCCTGGTGGCATTAATAAAGTTAGAGGGTTGGCTAAACTTGGGGAAAGATTTGCAGTAGCAGGAGCTAATGGATAACACAGACAGGCTGAACAGGCTGAGAGAGACCAGGAGCAGGAAAATGCCAGGACAGTTTTGGAGCTGCTGTTTGGATCCATGAAATTAACCTACTGGCACACACCCTCCATAGAGAAATTGTGTCTGAGGTGAGGGAGTGCTTTGGACTAACAACTGATGGAATCAGCAACGTACAGTTTTCCTGTAGCTCCTGTGTAAGCATGTGAGCATAAATAGTCGTGTGCTCACATTTACACTGTGCTGCACCCCTCATATGTGCCATATAAGTGTTTCCCTACACTGGTATTGTAATATAACTGGACTCAACCAGCACACTAACTGTTCCTTTGGATCTGGATGAAAAGCAAAAGTTATTGGGAAGGGACACAAATTCCCATCATGACCATTAGGGGGCTCTAAAGCTACTCAGTCTGCAGTTCAGTGCTACAGAAGTCAACAACTGAAGTCTGAGGCTAAAAGCTCTACCTGGCCTTTCCATGACTGTTCCATATCATCTGTACCATCCAGACATTTACAGGGCCTCAAAGGTTCAGATCTTCACACCCTGCAGACAGAGCAATAGAAAGGTCACCTTTGTTCATCTTGCATAATGCAAGGAGCCAGGAACAGACTCAGTGGAAGACAAACAGATGAGCTTGATGAGCATCCATCCTGCAGGGCTTCAACCAAAACAAAAACAAAGCAAACATGAACAAGAAGTACTGCCCCGTGGCTGTATGCCTCCTCAGTCACATTACTCTCATAGTTTACATTCATGTCTGTGAAAACATGAATGCTTTACACCCATTGTCCCCCTGCAGCACAGAAGATCTATACAATCAGCACAGTTTCAAGGTGGACAGCTGAGATGAGTGTCACCAATTCATCGTCTGACCAAATGTCTCCCCTTCTGTTGACCTTCTGGATATAAAATGTCATCACTTCATTATTTTATCCTATCAGACATTTGTGTGAAGTTGTTATCTAATTAGCATATGAATTCTTGGCCAAAAACATATTTTGTGAGGTCACACTGACCTTGACCTTTGACATGCGACCACAAAATTCTGATCAGTTTATTCGTCAGTCTAAGTGGACGTTTAAATGTAAAGAAATTCCCTTAAAGTGTTCTTGAGATATTGTGTTCACTAGTACGAGACAGATGCAAGGTCACACTGACCTCGACCTTTGACCCCCAAAATTTTATCAGTCCACTATTCAGTCAAAGTGAATATTGGTTGCAAATATAAAGAAACTCCCTTGAGGCGTTCTTGAGATATCGTGTTCACAAGGATGGGACGTATGTACGTACAAAAGGACGGACAGGCGGATTGCGCAGAGGCACAAAAATAAAAATGGATTCCCGACAGGATGAGTAGCTGGTGTCTAAGATACTTACAGTGGGTTTCAGAGCCATCACAGGCATCTACACTTGCAGACTCAGCTTCCTGCGCTGGCAGATCTGGAGTTGGTTTGGGAGCTCAGGGAGCTGGTGGCACACATTCTTTCTGCACACACTGCAGTGGCACATAGCTGGTGGAAAATCATCATAGAGTCCCGTTTAATTAAGCTCTACAAATGGCAAAGCCTGGTATCACTGTCAATTCAGAAAGGGAGTCGGGCTAGGACTCCAAGTGGGTCGCCAACCAGTCACAAAGCCTCCACGTCACACATCTCCTGCATTGTCAGAGGTAGCAGCTGCCACTATGACATCACTTTCTTTTACTGGCTCTGTTTAATGGATTCTTGACACAGATAGTAGGGTACATTTTCACCTAATAGGTACAATGATTAAATTTTCTCCTCCATTTCTCAAATTTGTTTTTCTTCCATTACAAAGGACAAGCCTTCCTTGAATAGAGTCCTAATCCTACTCCTGGTTTCTTGGCCTACAGGTGCATGTTTTTATATTGACTTTGTTCTAGTCACTAGTCTGAGCTCATGAATCACCAACGCACATGCACAGCATCGCAGTGTCAAGTGTATCCATACAGTATGTAAATAACAGCTGAGGCCCTGCTTGGAAGGACACTGTTTAACAGGTTGCTGTGGAGACCAATTAACCATTGGGAAACAGCAGTCAGATTTGGCGTGCTATCTTTGCATCAACAATTGTCATGGTACCCTTGCACTTCTCAACCCTTCCTCCATAAAGACAGATTACAGCAATAAAACACATATCCTCCACAGACAGCAATAAATCAGTTTGTCATGTTAAAGGTTTTTTATCAGTGAAATTACACACATACATCTTTCTGCTATCATTTCACATCATCCTGCAACAGGTGGACTGGGGACATCACAAGCAGGACGCTTTAGGTTGACATTAATTTCATTTGGCAACAGCAAGAAAATAAGTGATGAAATCAGACAGGTTTGACATGATGTTAAGCAAATAAAAGTGCATTAAGAGAAATAAAGTATCAACACACACAATAAGGTGGAACTCGTCCCAGTGCGAGTTTCAGTTACTCAAACATTAACCAGAGGCAGGGCGCAACATACGATCAGACACTATAGGTGAGGTTACTTCTACTGTTTCAACATTAAACACACAGTCTGGTAATCTACATTATACTCTGTTGGTTTGGAGGTAGGCTACATTAAAGATAACAGTGAAGATAACATGTACATGTTCCTCGCACAGTCTGCAAAGGTCAACATGCTCCTGATAAATGCGACCCAGTTCTCCCCATCCGTCTGGAACCTCTCCGTCATTTCCAGGCATGTTTGATATTTGAACTGCTCGAGGTGAGAATTTAATACAGTGGCGGGCAAGATGTCACATCATCAGTCAACGTTGCACACATGAAACGAAAAGCGGTTTATAAAAGGATTATTTCTGCCTCCAGACCTGCTCCGTCCCCATGAGATGTTTGTTTAACTCAATCATTGTCTTTACATCTTGGTCAGGAGTAGACATTATTATCACCCAAAGACACACAATATCACACTTCCTTTATCTGTACACTCATGTAACACCCACATTCACGTCTCCTTTCTTCCACTCATAAGGCACAATCAAGATTTCCAATAAGACAATACAGTGATTGCTGACATCCTCACACAACAGTCGTCACATACAGTATACGCTGTGTGTATAAAATAAGACACATCAGTGTTATTAAGACTAATTAGATCCCTCATAAAAATCCATCTTTCTTAAATACAGTCAAAAGGCAGTGTATTAAATTATATCTAACAGTGCTGTGAAACAGAACTTGTGCTAGCAAGACGACGAAAGATTTAAATCTCAGACTGGCAATGACAGACATGTCATCATGCGTCTTCAAGGATTTCAAACCTACATGTATAAACTCATGAAAACTTAAATCTTACGGCTTTTGTTTCTGAAGAATCTACACGCGGTACAATCATCTGATAGCGTTTAGGGCTGGACAATAGTAACAATCACGAGGTAATTCTCATTTACCACCAACTCGGTGCTGAATTTTACATAAAATGTCCAAACAATTGTCTCTCAAGGCACAATGACAAAGGCTAAGTGTGTAGTAACATTGTTATCACCTTGTTAATGTTTTTTTTTTTTTTTTACCGCTACTAAATAGTAGTATCTAAAGTTCAGTTATGAAGTTGTTTTTAAGCTAGGAAAAGTCCTGCCACAAGCAGTGATCAGTGTATCACAGAGATCGAGCTGGGTTGAAAAAATCGATTTAATCGATTCGAATCAATTTTCCTTTAAATGGCACAATATCGATTCATTAATTAAAAAATCGATTTTTTACTTAAACTATTTTCCTCCGTGGACGTGTTGTACAGCCGGTAGCAGACTGCAGTACTATCAACCCAGGTAGTCTCGCGAGATCAGCAT
The DNA here is from genome assembly GCF_006386435.1 of Epinephelus moara. Lineage (NCBI taxonomy): Eukaryota > Metazoa > Chordata > Actinopteri > Perciformes > Serranidae > Epinephelus > Epinephelus moara. Next base: position 6,115,230 of record NC_065527.1, read on the forward strand.
TTAGCACCTGAGGTCATGGCGAGAGATCTTGCGAGACAGCTGGACACTGAATGAAGACAAGAGCAGCAAACAATGGTGGGAGCGTGTCCACTGAAGGCATGGGTCTACGGTGCGAGTATTTTCACTCGCATTTTCCCCTAAAAATATAACGCTAATAATGTACAAATGTTTATTAAATGCATAGTTTCACAGAAAAAGATTAAGAAATACCACTAAGCATCAGCACACTGCTAACTGTCGCCTCAGTTTGTGCCTCATACAGATCTGCTGGTAAAGTTAACTTGCCGTTAGCAAGCGTGATAAAAGACGGCAGAGAGGCGACGTTGTGCAAATAAACCAAAGATTTATTAATTTTCTGTAGNCTGCTTTGGGGTCAATTCTTAATGTAAACAGTATTTTTAATAGTAATGCACCAAGTCAGAGGGTTCCTTGTTAAATATACTTTGTTAGTTCTCAGAAAATATCTTAATATCCAAGCAAGTTCTGTATCATAATTGAAATATACTTGACTGAATCGATTTTGAACTGAATTGAATTGAATTGAATCGAATCGAATCGAATCGAATCGAATCGAATCGAATCGTGAATCGGATCGAACTGAGTCCTTGAAAATCGAATCGAATCGATCTGGAANACTGCTTTGGGGTCAATTCTTAATGTAAACAGTATTTTTAATAGTAATGCACCAAGTCAGAGGGTTCCTTGTTAAATATACTTTGTTAGTTCTCAGAAAATATCTTAATATCCAAGCAAATTCTGTATCATAATTTAAATATACTTGACTGAATCGATTTTGAACTGAATTGAATTGAATCGAATCCTGAACTGAGTCCTTGAAAATCGAATCGAATCGATCTGGAAAATCTGAATCGATACCCAGCCCTACACAGAGATACTCAAGTTGCTTGGCCCGGTGCTCACTTTGCAAAGTGACAGGAGGCCACCAAAACGTTAACCATATTTATTAGGGCTGTCAAACAATACATTTTTAAAATCAGGATTAATCGCCGAATGTCTAGCTCATTTTCAATCGCATTTCATTATTTTTCATTTCAAAACTCTTTTGAAGTCCATATTTTGCAGGTGAAGCAGTTCTTACTAGAATGTCTTGATTGGGAATCAAATGAATGCAAATACACTGACTTTATGATCTTGACTTTTAGATTTATTGCTTTCAAATCAGTGCTGCACTGCCACAACAGTGGAGACAACTTCAAAGTGCTTATTCTCTGAAGTACAGTGTTTGAGGTTCTACGTTGAGAAATGTGCACGAGTGCGTGTACAAAATATGCAGAACATGTGAATCCAATCAGTACCGATATGGTGTGTTGATACTCCAAGATAATACTGATTACTCACTGATGTCCAATGATCCTCGGTTAACGCGACAGCATTCGCACTTTTTAGGAGTTCCAGTTTAGTTGCTTTCTCTGATTCTTACAGGTCCTGTATGTGTGACACTATTTCTCCTTGTGACAGAGTATGAGCTTATATGACTGGTCACAACATGCAGACCTGAGGACATCCCACAGTCTGGAGACGTTCTTGATGCTGACTGTTTTGCAGTCAGTTGCCACCCATTCAGCAAGCACTGTGGTTGACTTCTTCGATTTAGTTTGAGTACCTGTGAGCTCAGCTCCTAGATGGCAGCTCAAACTCAAAGTACTTCGGTGATGTTTTAATTCTGTTTGACACAATGTGCAAATTACTTTTGACTTCTTAACTGAGCCGTCTGGGAGTTTGTTAACATAAAATGAGCCTTTCAAAAGCACAGTGTCGTCGTTATCTTCCATCACTGCAGCAGCAGGAAGCCGCTGTGGTGGCTTACCTAGAAAAAAGGGTGAGCGGAAGTGACAAATTAGCAGCATGCGATTAATGGAATTTTTAAAAAATAACGCATTATGTTCGGTAATTGATCGCATCGTGATTAGCTTGTTAACTCTGACAGCCCTAATATTTATGAGTATATGTAATAAATGAATTGCCTGTTTTCAACCTGATTTGCTCACCTAACTCGCCTTTACCAAGAAGCAAATCCCTGCACAGGTCAGGTGTACATAGGTCTCTAGGACCTTCGTTGGGGAGTCCGGGGGATCCTCCTGGCATTTGTTCTTTAGAAACAAGCTCCATTTTTATGTTTTTAATGCACGCTGGCACCTTATGTACATTCAAAGTCCAAAAAAATTCTCAGTGTGAATTAACTAAATTTTTTTGTGAATTAGAAAATGGTCGGCGAGCAACCCAACACCCTATCAGGGGCCAGATTTGGTCCACAGACCATGGGTTGAGTATCACTGGTGTATCACCTTTGAACCACTTCCATGATTATCATTTTAAAATCCCAACATTTTGGGTTAAATATACGGCGACAGCATAAATAACAAAAACTAGAGTCAGTAACTTTCATAATATGTAAAATAAATATTTGCATATTTCAGATGCTATTCCACTTATACCAGATTTCACAAATATGACCATGTCATCCACTGTTATCAGTTACAGCAGTGAGCTTATAAATGGTTATATACTGTAGGCAGTGGCTTTTAAGTTTTGAGTATGTGATTTAGATTACTATGACTCTTTAGTAAAAGCACTAGCCTTTGCTGATAAATGAAAAAAATTATGATACTGTGAATTATTTCAAAGATCCAATACAAATCAGTACCAAAATACTACCTCAGGATATCAATATGTATCCCTCGTGTAGGTTACTTACTGCACTGTCATGAAATTTTCAAATTTCAGCAGCTATCTACGTAACACAAGCCAGCAGCACATACGGTATGATTAGGTCCCTTTCTATCAAGCGGTCAGTAAGTCTGGAAGGAAAGGCACATAAATGCTTCTGCATATAGTTCCTACAACATCTGGTCTATTATTTGCACTTGTTTTTCAAGTTCAGCACTTCTTTAACTTTCCTCAGCATGAAGGTAACTATCAGCGCACATACGACCAAAGAGACCACATAGAACCCCACAAAGAGAGCGGCATCGTTGCTCCCATGCAGATGTGAGTACAGCTGCCTGCGGCCCACGTAGTCGAGGTGCGAGGCATGGATCTGACATAGGGTGCAGCACGTTAGTAAGACATGGAACACCTGATGGCTCTGTCCGACAAAATCGCACCGCCCTGGGAAGCAGCGCTCCAGCAGAGGGACGGTGAAGAAGAAGGTGCAACTGAGAAAGAACGCCACTTGGCCAAAGTGGTAAATAAGGGCAGGGTCATCGCTGGCTGTAGACCATGACATGAGTCTTTTAACCACAGGACTGATGTCCCACATATAGGTAAGTCCTGAAGGCACCACCTGGCACACCTTACGCACCCACGGCGGCGAGTTGTGGTTGCAGTACTTGCCATAGCAGCATCCAAGGCATGACAGACAGTTGAGGATGGTGGCGACAGGCATGAAGATCCCATGCATGTATCTGTGCATGCCCTCATCCACAGCATAGTAAAAGTGAACCACAGCGCTGCCGTACTGATACTGTGCTACTCCTACATAGTCCAGATAGAAGAAAGTGTAGTGACACAGCTCAGACTTTCCACCCAGCAGGTGAGCGATTACACTGCACGCCGAGTAGGTCAAGGAGGACAGGATAAGGATCATCAGGGGCCACGAATGCGGATCACCTACAAAGTCCACAGTCTCAGTGAGCTGTTGCAGTTTAATCAGAATAACTAAAACTGCCAGCAGGTGAGTCCAGACGTTGATGGTCTCATTGTGGCGCTGGAATAAAGACAGGAAGTAGTAGCGCCAGTTCTGGTTGAGTGGTCTGTAGCCGGTGCCGATGTAGCGCTCCCTGAAGTAGTGGGGAACATCGATGTCTCTTACGGTGCCGGGCATGGAGGGTGCAGCCTCAGTCAGCATCCGGGGAACCTGCCTGATCTGCTGCAGGCTGATGAACACTCGCCCAATTCTCTCCATCACGATGGTCGCCATAACCGTCAGTAGCTGATTGATGAACGCTGGGTCCCTGCAGAGATTTTAAGAGTTTACATTAACAAAAATTGACAGATCATTTAGTTGTGTATTGTAAAACTTCAATCAAACGCCCAGTCCCTTTTACTAGCCCAGTGTAGCTACACATTGTGATGCCTAATAAAGACCTGTCTCAGTTAGACGCCTGGTCTGGTTGCCAAGCAGTTCATTGTTATAGAAGTTCTTCAGATGTATAAAACAGGTTGTTGGCTAAGCTCTTGAGCTAACATTACTTATCTGTTTAGTTAGTGCATACAAATATAAATGTGTAAACTTTTGTCAGTGAGATGCTACATGCTTCCCCATTCCCCACCTGATCCTTATTACCTGGAGCTTACCTATATGCACTTCATACACTGCATGTGTATATTTATTTTTGCCTTGTTTAGTTAAGGATAGAAGAAACAAACAAAACTATATTAAGGATCCAGCATGGGGGGCGGCAGTAGCTCTGTCCATAGGGACCTGGGTCTGGAACCGGAGGGTCATCTGCTTAAGTCCCTGTCCGGACCAAATATGGAGTGTGGACTGGTGGCTGGAGTGGTGCCAGTTTGCCTCCTGAGCACTGCCGAAGTGTCCTTGAACAAAACACCAAACCCCCAACTGCTCGGGGCACCTGTCCATGAGCAGCCCCCTCACTGTGACATCTCTCTATTCAATGCACGTATAAGTCCTGTGTGTGTTTATGTTTGGATTTCAGGCCTGTGTGTGTATCCTCCTGATACCCTGCATCCTCATATGAGGACATCACATTTCGGGTTTACTGGACCGTACACTTCATACTGTTTAACTAAAGCCCCTTTTACACTGCCAGATTTTTGGCGAATGTTGGGCCGTTTTGCTGGCAAGCTGTGAGTGCTTAGACACACAGAGCCGGATTGGCGAGTTGATCCGAGGTGCCCAATTTTCCGCCTAGTAGGGTAGACATATTGGCAGAACCTTTGTGGTTTAGTAAGAATGAGGTGCCCTTCTGCAACGCTGTTGATAACTTGTGGGAGGAGCTGTTGATGACGCCGCACGAGCGACCCACTGGCGGTGGATAAACAGGAAACAGCTGATAGCAGGAATTAGTGAGCAGCTAGTAGCAAGAGGGAAACACAAACCTGACAGACACTGTAAAGATGAGCAACTGAGGAGACAAGGAATTGCGCGCCCTCCTTGTCCTCGCAAACGAAGAGGCCATTAACCGTCAAATGACGGGAACAGTGAAGAACGGGCCGACTTACGAGAGAATCGATGAAGGACTGACCAGCCGCGTCTTCCCTCCCATGTCACTGTTTACGTCACAGGCTGAGCTACACGTTTTGTTACTTGCTCACGCCCCCCATTGCCCCGAAAAAGGCACATTCTGTATAAACAAAAGTAGGTAGGCGGCATTTTGCTGCACTCCGCGATTTTGTTTTTATACTGCCAATGCTGAAAAAAGACTGATTGGGCTTTCCTGCTAATTTGCACAATTCCTATTTAAAAAGGGCTTAAGACCTGTTGTCCTCGATCGTGGACACTTTTTGTGCCATCTAGTGGTAGTAAGAGGACAATACACTAATCCATGTAAAAACACGATCATCTCTGCCAAGTCAGTCTGCAGCAGATCCCTACACAAAAGTGGACAAGGTCCAAAATCTGACCACATTTAATAGTTGAAACTTGTTTATTTATGATTAATAACTTATAGTTTGATATGCCATACAATAGCAACAGTGACAGCAACGGTGAGACGCTGTTAACTGGAAAGTACTCGTTTGAAGACATTAGGCCCGTTTCCACTGCAGGAACTTCGGGGTAATTTTACGGGGCCGGGGCTGTTGGTGCGTGTCTCCACCGCAGGAACTACCCCCGAAGGACAGAGTTCCGGAACTTTTACAGGGGCTAAACAAGTCCCTGCCTCAGAGTAGGTACTCAGAATGGCCCCGAGAAACTCCTGGCTGGGGCTTGGGGATTACTTAGTGCTGATTGGACGTACTCAAGGCAGGATGTGACGTTTTGTAATTAATAACAGTGCCGTAGGGCTCTGATTAATAACATGGTTATCGTAGATTAGCTGGGCTAACGTTAGCTGTTAGCGGTGTCTGTAATAACTCAATAAACGCTCAATATTTTTTCCAGCGGATATCTTAGTTACAACATGATTGAGCTAGCAAAGCAGTTTTGTGTTGCTATGTGTGGTATTTATTCAGTTTTGGGAAATCACGATGTCTAGAAAGCATCAGCTGACAGGGACAGCTAACAGCAGCAGCAAAGCTAACATCAGGACGTCATCTGTTAAAAGCCTCCCGTTGTCGGATACGACATGAA
>NC_065527.1:6121695-6190926 GCF_006386435.1 Epinephelus moara
TGTGTTGTGGGTGAGAATGACAGAGATGCAATTCCGACAACTTCAGGCAGCCGCCGTCCAAAAGTCCAAGCAGACCGCACCAAGCGCACTCCTTGATCGCCTGAGCGGATCCTGCGCTTTTTATCTAGCGCCCCTGCTGTCACCCTCCAGTATCGCAGCTCAAGTTACACTGCGCATGTGCAATCCCCCCATGTTTGACCCCGTGTCTCAGCCTTCTCTTGAATAGCCTTGCTACTCCGCTCTCTCAGTGGAGACACTGCGGTTGAGAGGGCCGAGCAAGAGGACGTTCCTGTAGTAGTTCCTGCCCCCAAATAGTACCAGGAACTTCTTCAGTGGAAACGGCCTATTGGGAATTTATCATCAGCTCATTGAAGGACACTGGGACTTTATTATTGTTTCTTTTGAGGACATTGTGACTATACTTATCAGGTCCTACTCATCCAAAATAACTAGGAGAGTGAAAAAATTGAACTTCCCTTTTTGAATTAATAAAGTATATCTTCTTCTTCTCTTCTTCATCTTAAACTAAGCACTGTGCGCATGTCCTTACCAGAGATGGATAAAGTATCGGAGCATGATAGAGCAGGCCTCACTTAGTGCCAAGTAACAGTAATTAAGTTAAGCCAATTAAGTGCTTACTGTCTGGGTCTTTACAGTGTGACACTTCACCTTAAACAGGAGTAGCTAAATATTTGGTGTATTTATCACACAAATACAGCAAGTAATTGTTGTTGGAACCGGAGGGCCTAATATATATTAGGCCTACATGAATTTTCTGTCTTTCTTCCTTTTTTAAATGTCAGTATGTTTGCACACACCCTCCTTTCGTCTTCCAGCCGCCCCTGGTGACAACATGCAGCTGTGTGTCAAATATCCCCAACACACTGACTTCATCTGGCTTCACTGACCCGGGTCGTGCCGATTTAGACTCAGCAGTGTGTCTGCTACTGTAAATGTTCACGACTGAACCCGACACAGTCCGGTAAAGTTCTGCCGCAGCCTGAAACACATGCGTAACTTTCTAAAACCGGGTGCGCATCACTTTGACATGACACCGAGCTGATTACTGAGCTTTAACTCACCTTACTGAGACTCCTTGTTTCCTTCAGTGTCCGCAGCTGAATCGGCCTCTTCCTCCTCCTCCTCCTCTTGTCGTCTGCAGAGACAAATATTCAACAGATTGAATCTTGCTCTCAAGTGAGAAGGAGAAGTCAGCGTCAAGCTGCTCAACGGCCTTTAAATATAACCGGAAGTATGATGAGCGTGCCAAAATAAAAGCGTCATCCCAGGGAAAAAATATGACAAGTTTCTGACCTTTGTTGTTAATTTCTTTATTTTATTTGGGGAATTGTTTATTAATAAACAGAAGTTCTTAGGTTCACAACACCCTTTACATCTTTTTTTGATTGGATGTAATTGAATTTAATTTTTAGAATATTACAAAAAAATATTTTATGAAACTCCTGATGTGAAATTATCTGGTTGTTTGTTTCTTTGTTTGTTTTTTTGTTGTTGTTTTTCTAATCTTCATTCTTATTTTTCTTTTATTTGTTCATCTTTTTGTTTTATTTTATTATATTATTTTATTTTATTTATTGCAAAAAAGTAACAGCAATAAAACAGTAATTAGAAATAGAAAAACAACATGAGCACCATAAATACATTCAGATTGGAATTAGTGAAATATAGTAAACAAATTTTTGGAAAATAAAAGCATAAAGAAGTTAAAATAAAAATCTAAAACTATTTTTAAAATTTAAATTCTACATTTATTTTTATCTGTTTCATTTTTATTATTATCATTACTATGACTAATTATTTTTATTCATTTATTTATTTATTTAATCTTTTTTTTTTTTTTTTTTTTGAAAAGGTAGGCCTTTATTAATCCCTGGAGAAACTCAGGTGTTGTTGCAGCACAGACAGAAATAAGTACAGATAAATAGAGGAGTAGAAATTATAACAATAATAATTGAAAAATTGCAATAAGAAAATACACAAGAATAACACATAATTAATAAGTTAATATAGCCTGTAATTAGCCTGGATTATATGACTAAACAGTAGACTCATCCATCTCCAGGATTTAAATATATTGCTCACCTTCGGTGGCAATAACCTGCACCATTGTGCCTGGTTATGAAACGTCAGTGAGTGTTTTATTTTGGTGAGTGACACCGGAAACACTGTTGTGCCTGTAGCTTTGTAGACACCGGGTGAATCAGGAGGAAGAAGGTGCTTTTTTTATATAAAGACTAAAAGGAAAAAACTACGACAGACAGCTTTGACTCAAACCGCTTTAACCCTGTCAGATGTGTGAACATGAAACAGCTGATCAGGCTGCAGTTGTAAAGACAGTTCTTTCATGATGTGTTCATGTGCAAATGGATTTTATACAATTACTGACAAACCTCCTGCAAGCTCAGGAGTTAAACAGTCAGATTCCTCTGTGGCTGCAAAGTGGAAAAAGTGACTTTAAGTAGCATTTAAATGGGAACATTTGTAGTAAAAGAGAGAAAAGCAGAGTGAGTTATTCTGACTGTGTGGGTGTGAACTCCTGCAACATTCTTTGTCAGTGAATCTGCTCAGGAGAGTCCCCCCCCTCCCCCCCCCCCCATACTCCACTGCCATACTGTACCACAGAAACAGAGAGACCCACCACCTCATAGTCAGAGCTGAGTACATTAATTACATACACTCAATTTAAAAATTCCAGCAAAAATCAAGATTACTGGAAAACAAATGCATGGACATTCCTGCAAAATTTCTAAAAGTGACCACGAGGCCACGGAGGACTGATCTCCTATGTAAAGAGTGGGGCATGTTTCCACAAGAGCCTGAATGGTGTGGGCTGTGTTTGCAGAGTGTGTGTACAGATTTATGCTGGTATTGTTGAAATGTGGTCATGTTCTTTCACAATGGCTGGACATAATCAAGGAGGTCTTTATAAGATGGAAAAGATGACTTTTTCTGAGAGGTCTAGAAAATGGAAGAAGAATTTAAATCTATTTGTCCGGAAATGTTCCTGTAACTTGCTATTTATTGGGGTCAAGTAGGCTCAGTTGGGCTTTTACATGTTGACTTGAAATGTTATTAAAAATATACAGTTTTAAACAGCATAAAACCACAATAAAATACATAAACCACAATCCACATACTACAATACACATACCGCTACACTACAATACAAACATCAAGACATATCCTGAGTGCAGAGCTCATCTTCTTCAAGGGGCTGTTCTTAAATTGTGTAGGCCCAACATATCGTCTGTGGGGCACATGTAAAGCTCTGGGTAGCCTTGTACTAAAATGACCAACTTCTCCATATTTACCACAGACTGATATTTTGTGGAAGAAGGGAACGATATCTGACAGCTGTGACTGGTTTATCTGAGGGTGCGTCCATCGTGCCCTGAAAAACAGATGCTCGGGAACACGTGCGTCCCGCGATGGCATTGCTCTGGTGTTGGAGTGCGCCTGCTGCATGTGTACATTAAAAACAATGAATATGAGGGCACAAAAACCTCGGCATGTGTACAGCCCTTTAATCATTCATTGTCTACAGAGCACTTTCAGACTTATACCCTGTGACATCACAACTTTGAGTTCTAGCACTTCACTTTTTGGAGAGTTGTTGTGTTTACGTACATCTTGTGATGCTTCTCCTCTACGTCATTACATAATGACTGCAGCCTTTAGCCAGGAGGTTGTGTCATCAGATGGTTACCAGCACTCACTGGATGTTTCGACCCTTAACCATAACACCCTCCTGCTGGCGGGTCAGCAGTGGTGGCCAGCCACTACTCACTCCCTCCTGGCTGCCAGCTTGCCTCCTCCCTCCTGCTCCATATCCAACAGGAGGCTCTCTCTGCCACCTCCCCCAGTCTTCGTACCGCCTTCTTCCTCTCACTTCCTGTCAGTCCCACTGCTGTCAACAACTTCCAGACTGATTGGGTTGGGAAGCCTCTGCACCCTACCTCAATCGGGTACAACCACGTCTGCCATCCTTTGTCCCTGCAGTCCTGCACGAAATCTCTATAGCGCTCAGATTTCCTCTCAAGTGCCTCTTCACAGCCCTCCTCCCATGGCACAGTAAGCTCCACAAGGATCATCTTTTTTCCTTCAGTGGAGAACAGAACTGCATCTGGATGTAAGGTTGTGTGGACAACATCCGGGAACTGGAGCCGTCTCTTCAGGTCTATCCTTAGCTCCCACGCTTGGGCTGACTGCAGGAGACTTGCCCTGGTTTTGATGGGCCCTGCCGGCTTTGCTCCCTCCTTGACAAATGCGATGGTAGGTGGCGGCCTGCCCGTGAGTTGGCGTTTCCAGGTTCTTGCCTGCTCTAGGATGTCAGCGAGCACGGCTAACACTTTGTCATGGCGCCACCTGTATCTGCCTTGGGACAGAGTGATGTTGCAGCCTGACAGGATGTGTGCCATGGTCCCGTTTTTCCCACAGAGCTTGCACATTGGGTCGTCTCTCATGCCCCATCTGTGCAGGTTCACAGGGGTTGGTAGGGTGTCATAAACGGCCCTCAGCAAGAAGGAGATCCGGAATGGCTTGAGTCTCCATAGGTCTGCCCCGCTTCCCAGACCTTGCTGTCTCTTGAGTCCCTAAAGCTTATGGCAACCCTGCACTTTGCCACCCTGAATTCCTCGACGAGGGATGACAGAGGTAGTTGTAGTTGCCCAGATCTGATGTACAGCCTGATTGATGTGAAACTTGGAGGGACTCCAAGCCACCTCCTAAGGTGCTTGTTGATCTTTCGCTCCACTCCTTCCATTGCTGTTAATGGGACTTTGTACACCGTCATCAGCCACGTCAGTCTGGGAAGCAGGCTGTGTTGGTATGGCCATGCCCTAAACTTTCCAGGGAGTCCAGATTTTTCGATGTTCTTCAACCATCCCTCCACTTGCTTCTCAGTAGCCTGGTTCCAGACCATAGACCCCGCCCACTCAACTGAGTAGGCTTGCATCTCTGGTCTGGCATACTGCAATGAATTTGCGATTTATCTTGTCCAAATGATGGAAGGACCAATGAACGCCGGGGGTGGGGCGGGTCTAGCGATTAGTCAATCAGCGCCATGCTGAAGTCAAGCTGTACGCCGGTAGGTAACTGGTGAGGATAGCAACAATGGCGACCGCTACAGATCCTACAGACCACATTAACGATGCTATCGAGGTATTTCGCCACTACTCGCGTTAATGGAGGACCAAATTAAGGAAGCTGCTAAACTGGATTTAACGGCGATGCAGCTGGGCGTGCACGACGACGGAGACATTTTAAACGGGCAATGCTCGCTTGTTTTCGGCACCCCCGAGGCATGGATACTAATGACGTCAGATTCTGGGTGAGTCGTTGATCTCTACTGATTGGTTAGGGAAAAATCAAATTCCCTCCCCCTTGTAAATCGCCTTCAATGGAGGCGATGTCAGACTGAAGGTTCTGGGAGCTTCAGTCTGACACTCAGGCTAGCTTCTCAGTGCTGTGGACGTTGTTTCTGTCCTTCAGTGACTCGTCATACCACTTTCCCAGACACTTGATGGGATTATCCTTGATGGATGGAATGACCTCACCTTGTATGAGGTTATACTTGTCTGTGATGTTGCCTTTCCTGATAATGTTCATTTTACTAACATTTTTGGACTGTCTCAGACCAAAAGAATAACGTATGAATTTTGAAAATGAGTAAAGTTCCCCTTCAATAAAGTCTTTTGCAAGTTATAGGACAGTGTGTGGGAATTCTCTTTTCGTCACCTTATAGAAATATAACAGAGATCCATAACACGGTCTAAAAGTAACAATATTAAGGTAGTTTTCAGAATTTTAGGTGGTTTTCTTGGTAATCGACAGAAAAAATCCACCAAAATTTACCAGATATACCTAATTCACCTCAACTAGCAAGGTCCGAGGTAGGCTACCAAAAGTAGTCTGGCACCTGTCTTCACATCTTGTAGTTTTTGCATCAGTTTTTGCTTGAATATTTAAGTGCTTCCAACAGAGCAATGCTAGCTGTGTCCATGTTTCAGTCTTTGTGCCAAGCTGTCTATTTCCTGGCTGTAGCTTCATATTCATTACGCAGATATGAGAGTGTTTTCTTTCTTCTCTTGGCAAAAAAGTGAATAAGCATTTTGAAAATATGCTTTAAGTATAGTTTTACCTTTTGTTTTAAGGATGTGCTTTGCCGTGTTCTGTGATATGTCAGAAAACTGTTATGAATCAGATCCAGCCTATGTAGCACAATTAAGTTAATCCAGTTTCCATCAGAGATCTCCTTTTCTGTTTGGCACCAAGACAGCCGAGCTCCCCGTTACGTAACCCTTTAGCCTGAGACAATGGTGAGAATTGGCCCCGGGGGTTTGAGCTCTGCTGAATGCGAACCCTCCAGTGTGCCTGCATATTTCCTAGAACTCAGCGTTACCATTGAAACTCAAGAGCACATAACAGTCTCCAGTAATGACAGGTTCAGACATCTATCTGCGATTGCTTCATTTTAAACTGTAGTTAGAGTGCTGAAGCCTTCGAAAACACACACAACATACAGTGGGACAATTTTACCAGAAAACAGAAGTAAGATATTTCTTATAGACATATTAAAACCCTGGGGACATTTTGGTCTGCCCGCCCTTCGTAAAAAGATGTTTGAGGTATTTTGCTTAAGAGACAGCAAGTGATCAACTGTTTACATACTTTTGAGTGTGTGTATACATAAGGATGACAACAGGAAGGGGAAAGCACCACAGATGTAAAAGAGCTCCGCACTCTGACTGTGCAGTTCTCTGAAACAACACCAGGAACAGCAGGTTCACCTGCAGACTGAGAACTGGGGTTAAACACACATATAGTTGTTTCTGCTCAGAGTGCAATCAAGTGTTTTTTTCTGTCCAGGAGGAAATTAGTTCACAGTGTACCAGGCAACAGAAACTGTGGTCCACTTACAATGACAGAGACTAAATTTGGCTCAACCAGTTTTACTTTAGAGGCAGGGTATCATCACAGGAATGTTACAGGGTTAAATTTACATGATACCTGAAAAACTGGCGCCATTTACATGTGTAAAGACCCAACGGCAGGAATAAGATAACACAAATTAGTCATGTGCACACAGGGCAAATGAAGCTACAGCTGCATGGAGGCAAATAGATGAGACTCATTAGAAAAGCCTTGGGTACTTTGGATTAATGACATTTTGTAAATTAAAATCAGAGTCAAATTATAGCTGAGATCTGCTGTACAAATATCTAAGTCTATATCACGTATCTTTTAGGAAATTGTCGTCCATCCTGAGCAGTGAAATTACGCATTTATTTTCACTTTGATCTTTCATCTGAATATATTCAGTCTCTGTATATGTGTATCTGAGTTCCCCATTAATAAACAAGACTGTATATTTGAAGCTCCGCACACCCTCAGCTCTGGACTGGGAGGATCTCTCAAGTGTTGCATTCAGCAGTAACTCTGTTTCTCGTCACCGTTTTAAATATAGACATCTGGTATCTGATAAACACACATTTCTACTGAAGGTTTTCACGCCGTCACTCCCTCGCTCGGTCCATTTATCGCTCTCACAAATATTTACACACTTCCTGTTGCTAACCACTCTCGCTTGCTCAATAATTTCATTTCCTGTGTCAGGTCTATTTCATCTCTCATTGCTCTAATATTCTCGAGGTTTCTATCATGTTGCACTTTAATCTATTGGTCTTATGATTGATTTATTATCTTTTATTGTATTTTTCAAGTGAGATGTCAACAAATCATTTTCACATTTTGTCATTTTTATTTAACTCTTGAGTTGTACTTATCAGCAGATCACTGACTCCACCTATCCTGCCATATACTTGTATATGGGCATGGTGTGTGTAAATTACACTAATTTGTTGATGTGTTTTAAATATAATCCTGAGTGTTTCATCTAAATTAAAGACATGGATTAGAAAGTATCACCAAGTGTGCAAAGCAAGCAACTGCCTCTGGGCTTAAGACCTCCATTGGCAATAAAAGCTGTTATTAGGGTCCGGTACAATAGTGTCCTGCCAGGACACTATTGTAATCCTAGGTATTCTTCTTCTTCTTCTTCTTCCTCTTCTTCCGAGGAAATCATACTTCCCATGGGTGAAAACTCACCAAACTTTGCACAAAGGTCCAGTCTCATGCCAGATATCCTCAGCTGTAAACTCAAGCCAATAGTCCTGATGGTGGCGCTACAGCAAGCGTCTAAAGTTCAAAACTTTGAAAATTCATAACAAATCAACCATACGTGCTACAACTTCACAACTTTCATCAAACTGTAGCCCCAATACTGAAGAAACTTTTGTACATTTAAACCTATTAAAAATTATGAAGTTCATCACTCTGTTTTTTTCAAAAACTGTAAAACTTCTTAAACCTATCTCCTCCCACAATTTTTGCTCAATTGACACCAAACTTGCTACAGAGCATCTTCAGACTGTCCTACAAAAACTATGTTTCTCAGATTTTTGATTTATCAAAAATTGAGCCTACAGTGCATCAAAATGTTTGACTGTAAACGGTACTGTAAACATATACATGCAAATTCTTGCTAAATAAATCTTCAATGTTCATGAAAAAAATGACAAAATTCTAGAGTCATGGTAGATGATGTGTGGCAAATTTCAGAATTTTATCTCAAAAACTGAATTTTTGACAGCATTTTGAATTTTGCTCTAATGTGAACAATTGGAGTCAATGTAAAAATGGCAATTTTAAACATCAGTTTTTCACTTATGGAGCAAATCAATCATTGTTACAAACAAATTACCAACATCTCCATGCTGTCTAGATGCAATATGTGTATTTTCAGATTTTTGTCTTAATAACTGAATTTTTTACAGTGGTTTCAAATCTGCGTTGCTACTTGCCAATTAGCTCAGAGCGGTAGATGACCGTCTTAGGTTCCAGAGGTTGCTCAGAATTGCCTAAAAATGCCCGGACCCGACCCATCGCTGCGCAGCAGCTATAATATTTTCATTTTTTTCCCAGTCATTTGATAAAATTAAAGGTTATTTGGGAATGTGCACTAAATTCAAGCACAGTATCTGTTAAGGCAGGTCCTACATTTGTAACTAATCTTTTGGCTCTTGCATGTCAAAAGCCCCTGAGTAGAAGTCAAGTTTTACCACCTGTGTTATTTTTGTTTTTATTGTCCTTACAAATTACGTACTAAACATAAGGCAAGATCAAATGTATTCATCACACTCACGGAAATGTGAAGTGTCATAGAAGAAGTACTACAAGAATAGAACGCATATTTTCCCCGTGTCAGCGTGGGTTTCCTCAAGGTGCACCAGCTTCCTCCCACAGTCCATAGACATGCAGGTTAATTGGTGACTCGAAATTGTCCGTAGGTGTGAATGGTTGTCTGTCTCTATGTGTCAGCCTTGTGATATTCTGGGGAAAATAAGTATACACCAGTACTTGGAACTAGAAGTCAAAACAGTCACAAATAAGGGAGAACTGAATACAAAGATTTTCCCTTTGGGAGATTGAATATAAAGCCACAAATCATGAAGGTGTGTTCAGTCAAATTATCACTAACTAGCACCATGTACACTGGTTTTGTCTCTGGCTGTATAATGACACTGCATTGTACAGTCTTTTGTGACAGGGCACATGCACAATACACAGGTGGAGGGGGGTGGAGGGGGGAGAAGGGAGGAGGAGGGAGGAGGAGGGGTTCACGGATGTTTTGTTGTCACTTTACCTGAATGTTCTAAGAAAAGCATTGATCTCTTGTTCTACCTGTTTTCCAGCCATGTGACTGAGACTCAGCAGTGTCCAGCAGTTCTCCAGCTCTTCCACAGAGGGGCAGTGTTTCCTTGTGTAACTGTGTCATTCATGGCAGAAGTTATTCATTCATTCATACACTAACAAATGTGATCATTCATGCTCTGTGGATCCCTGAACAGAAAGAAAAGCAGTTGAGAAAACTTTAACATTTTTATTTTTCACATCACTGTGATGTTTTTCCTCTGCTTATAGATTATGAGAGTTTGTCTCAATCATATGTGACATCACAACACCAGCTTTTAGAAAACACCACATGTGAGACATATTGCAGGATGCACCAGGGCTGGATTCACCTGCTAGATGGCCCTGGGGACAAATCAAATGTGGGCCCCCACTGCACACATATTCCTTCCACTGTCTATGCATTGTGTAAGTATGTTCCTTTGTCCTTTTTGCCCATAAACCAACCACTGTTTCTAGAGCACGGTCTCACCCCAAAGTCATCGAAATCCAGCACTTGGGCAGTGACTTGTGGCGTCAGAAACCAATGAAAAAAGCTGTACTTTGACGTCGGCATGATACAGGGCTGGTTGCCATTATAGTTCAACGGCACCCGGCGGCATGAGGGGGAAACAAGGTGGGACAAGGACGAAAGTTAAGGCTGCCCATGCCCAAGTGGGGCAGGCAGGAGGGATGGTGGATGGGTCCAACAATCACTGACTTTCACCTCTGAGAGCAATGTTCAAGTCCCGTAAGATTGTAAAGCCAAACTCTGTTCTTTTTACCGAAACCAGACCACTTCCTTTTATTGCCTAAACCCAATGAAGTGTATTTGTTGTTGGAGTTGTACCGACATAGTGTGTTCATTTTGAAAGAGACTGTACATGAATGGTAAATTTCCTGTGAAAACAGAAGTGTATCTTGAAAGAAGACAATGCATGTAAAGCCTAGTTCACATTACACGATTTTCACCCTGATTTTGCGTCGCGTGTTCATACCTGGCGACATGTGTTCCTGTCAGCGGGGGTCTCGCCAACTACATTACAACCTTTGTGCACACCACAAGATTTCTCCACTGAGCCCTCGCCGACAGAGCCCCAGATAATGTGGTGATGTCACCAAACTACATTTTTTAACTTGGAGACGACACATCATAAAGGCATGGATATTGTTCCCAGTGTTGAATCAGATCTGCCTCCAGGGCCGATCTACCTAGGTCCAAACACAATGCGCGCCGCTCCCCGTGATCCTGTGGACGCCATCACTGTTGTTGTTGCTTGCTGGCTTGTCAGTGTTGCCAGATCTTGGGAGAGAAACAAGCAACCAGGGCTATGGAAACAAGCCCAAAAGAAGCAACGGATATATATAGAAACTGCAACCCGCGACTACCAATATTTGTAAGCGACTTTACAAAAAAATAAGCCCAAAGTCGTAATAAGCGTACCTGGCAACACTGCGGCTTGTCCTCCNTTTCCGACCCAAGGTGGCTCTCAAGATCCTCTGCGACATCAAAATCGCAGTGAAAATCGTGTAATGTGAACTAGGCTTAACAGGCAGAACTTGACATGGTGTCCCAGAACATCAACAACCAGTGCACCCAGGGTACCTTGCACATCGTATGTGGATGTGGAGAGTCTATGACCAAAACGTCGATATGTGACGAAGTTGGAGTGAGAATGTATTGGTTTCTCTTATGATTACATGCTAGTAGTATGACTAAACTGCAGTAAATTTATTAAACATTTATTTGGGAATATGCATCATTTCGGCACAATATGAACTGAAATAATATTGGGCTTATAGCTACATTTTCACTCAGGGGCCCCTCTGCAGTGTGGGGCCTCAATATTAGGTAAACCTGCATTTTTTACCCTTATCATTTCACTTCATGTTCTGCTGTAGTGGCGCAAATTCCCTGGCAAATTCTCAATTAGTCACAAACCAGTTACCACACAGTGTTACGAGGGCCTTCGGGTCCCCTGAGGGTCTGGGGCCCTGCTGCAGTTTCCCTCTTTGCCCAGATTGGAATCCAGCCTTATACAACATAAACTCTGGGTTATGACCTCCCGCTTGTCCCCAGGGAAACAAAATTTGAAGCTTAGTGTACTGTTGAACAGAAAATCAATATCACAATTTCAACAAATTACACTAAATCAATGAATTGATTTGTTACGTGAGTTGTATTTGTGTGGGCTTTTTAGTTAAATGACATTTTACGAGGTTTAATTAGCCCTTAATGAAAAGCACTTCACCTCTCGGGACCTTTTTACGTGACACAGTTTTATGTGGGAAAGCGCTGTGTTGCTTTATAATGACTGCTTAGAGAGTCATTTGTCTCTGTCTTTAATCAGGCCTCTTTTTAAGCAGTTAAATCACAACTTTTTACCTTCCTAACTCTTTTACACAACCTTTGGGATAAATTCATTCTAAAACGTGTTTCTAAAAGTGTAGAATTACACCCCCATTTTTATTTAGCTGTAAACACAGTCCAGGCAGCTGAGCTGGAAACTAGCGGACACTTGACATTTACTTTTCAAACCTTTGACTTTAAAGGATAACATGTCACCGAGTTACAGTCCCTAAAGCAGCACATCTTCTGGCCTAATTGGGTTGGATGGCTCAGCTAGATATTGAGGTGGCATTTTGCTGGAGAATTCCCTCAGCTCCCTGATGATGAACCCTGTGTGCCTTCGTTTATCAACGTCTGCCTGCTTTTGCTGAGTAGTTTGTTTTTGCCCTTCGCACAATATATCACCTGTCACATCTAATGGGACCCAGTATGGAGTACACAGGGCCCCAGCGGATCCCTTGGGCTCATCTTTGTTTCCATTTCCACCATTGCCATAGATAACTCATTTGATAGCTGCAGCCCTCCACCTCCTTCATACTGGAGAGCTCTCTTTGTGCTGGCATGAAATCAAATAGAGACTCCTTGCAATAAAGCAGACAGAAGTCTCATTAAAGTGCTCGTGGTAGGATTGAATTTGGATGATAACAATAGACCTGTACAATACAGTTTAACCTTAAAACTGGGACAATTGATTCAAGTATTTGGCTGCGTGCACTCCAGAGTTTCTTAATGGACATATCATATCGTATACAGTAGTACAACCACGTCAATACACACAACTACGACCAAACAAATGAGCGTTTCTGTCTCTGAATGATATGCACTCTTATAGCCAACATTTGTATGTGGGGCCCATCTGGGTAGTAAATGAGCTGAAAAATGGGCCCTATATGGGACTGTCCACGGGTTCCATATTAGACCCATGCCAGTTGCCCACATGGGTGAGTTTACCCAAGTGGGCCCCAGATAAGATGCCCATTTTGGGCCCATACCCATTTGATACCAACGTAGTCCATGCGGGGCCAAGTTTTAATATGTCCTGCTCTCCTGAAGTGAGGGAAGAGGCAGGCAAATATTGGGTTTTTTTCTTTGTTCTTCCCTGCACCGGAGGTTTGCAGCGATTTAGCTCATAGCCTCTTATTGGCCTCCTTACAACAGCCTGGAAATGAGTCATGAGCAGTGAGTGATTGTTTTCCTTCTCAGATTAGACGTAAGACGTAAAAGAATTTTACAGGAATACAGTCAGTAAACATGAACATATTTTTCTGTAACAGAAATATATTCTTTCTTTCATCAATCATCTTTTGACCCCTGAGATGATCTTGCTACCTCTAAGGAAGTCCTGACTCGCAGATTGACAATCGCTGGCTCTACAATTCTTTCTAAGCATGCACATTTGAGGTGTTGACCCTTGACACTTATGAGGTCAGAAAGATTAGTGGCTGAGCCTGCATCTAATGATGATTCCATTATCGATTGAAAAAACCAGCTACAGTGTGGAGCCTTACGTTAAGTATAATCTTAACAGAAGACAAAGATCCCTGTGTGCACAGTTGCACTCAGGTTCAAACAAACACAAGAAATTTGTGCTCTAGATAAAGGATCAGCACTCAGCGAATAACCTCCTAAGCCCTATGATAAGCTGTTATGGCAAGGCTTTACTATACAGACCAGTGAGCAGTGATAACTAACATGTCTTTGGGGTCATCAGATGGGAACCTCCCTTCACCAGTGTTTCATCTAGTTGGTCCCACGACACCTCTAGGAGGCTAGACAGTGATCTCTGGCGTCCCAGAGACACTCCCCTAATGCCAGCTCTCACTGCTCCCCACACCAACCCAACAACCTCCTTTACCTTACTTACACATGGCTTTCTCAGCCCAAACAGCACTCCCACCTTCAACAAACCCAGGCTCTGTTTATGCGAGCTCCAGGTAGTGACCGTGCCAGGTGGGAACATTAACTTTAGCCTTAGAGACTAGAGGGTTTGACACCACCCCAGAGGAGAACTGAATTTGCTTGTTGTGTAATGTAGGTGAAGTTGAGAATGAGGTTCATGTCTTATTTTACTGTCCTGGACATGAAGAGATAAAAGACGTGCTCTTCAGTAAAATGACCTCTATCTATCTATCTATGTTGATTTCTTTTGGTTGGATGATCATGAAACGTTTGAGTTTCCTTGCAGAAACCTTTTTTGTGCTGACTTTCTTTGCCAGGCCTGGGATAGAAGGGAGAGTATTCTGTTTCTGGACTGAGCAGTAAAACAACATGTACTCTGGATCAACGTCATTGTAATGGTGTCTTGTAAACCTGTGAGGGTTGGGCACATGTAAGTGAGCATGACACAAAATAAAAAAAAATAAAAATAAATGAAACCACTCTTCAAAGTAACTTAGCTATTTATTTTGATAAAATGAAAATGGGAAAAAAACTCAAATGTTCTAAGTAATGGCTATTTTTGTATTTATTAAAATTCTGGAGGTGTCACTTGTGATAGTCAACCACAGAACAGTATATCCAAAAATGTATGCAAGTGACAGAAATGTTTGTTAACGACAGCGTCATAATTATATATCATCTGTATGTGATGACCTAGTTGACCTCTGCACCCGCAATAGCCGTGGCCGGGCGCATCATTCTTTTCGGGGTTGTCTGTCAGTCTGTCCGTCCCATTTTTGTGAATGAGAATTTTCTCAAATTTGGCACAAACGTCCACTTGGACTCACAATGAACTGATTAGATTTCGATGGTCAAAGGTCAAGATCAGTCACCTTGCATCTGTCTCATTCTTTTGAAAGCGATATATCGAGAAGGCCTTGAGGGAATTTCAAATTTGCCAAAATTTGTCAGACTCAACGATGAACAGATTACATTTTGGTGGTCCAAGGTCACTGTGACCTTTGATCTGGTGTATCTTATCTTATTATATAACCTGCCAGGCATAAACACACAAAGTTCTCAAGTTTTATTTTCTTCAATGACAGTTTGCTGCTTTCCTCAGTTTTATATCAATGTTGAGCACATAAAATACATATATTTTGCTCTATAGGCTCAGATTTAAACAAAATAACCGGGTTGTTTGACTAAAGTTTGACTGGACAGATCTATTGTTCCTCTTGATGTCTTGAACCTATTCCGGAAGTTGCTGCTGCTGCCAAGACAGACAACAGTATCAAGCTAGCAGGAATAAGAGGGAGAGCTTTACACTGTTCCCTTCAAAATAAAACCTTTATTTAACCACCATGTATTGTTTTGCTCATTATATAACACGCCAGTCTCTATTTTTTGCTACTATTTCCCCTGATGTTGAAATAATACCGACTATTTATGTGAAATGTGTTTATATCGGCGCGAGTCAATCTACTTAGCCACTATTTACGATACCGCTCATGTAGTGCATTTTATTTTGAAGCCAGAATCACTTGATTTCCGGTCTTGTTCCGTGCATTCGTGTGCCTTGGCGCAGCTGTAAGTGGGACAAATGAAGTTCATTTTCCACAGCTGGTGATGGCGGATGTTGTTGAAAAGGAGACCATGAAGAATTACCACATAGCGTCTGAGAAAATTAACCCAGAGACCAGTCGCTACCCTTATTGTATTGTGTGGACACCCATCCCCGTGTTATCGTGAGTTACCGCCGTCCACCGTGCAGGTCGGCTGCTGACCGAAACCTCGGGACATGAAGTGACAGCTTTATTAGCTTAGCTAGCTAGCACACGTACAATACCATCCTGTTGCTGGGTTCCTTAAAACATTTTGGCACACTGGGTCACGTATATTAGCACGTCCCTGCTGTAGTTAGTTAGTCAGAGTATGAATTCAAAATGTGTACATATTATGACTATAATCAAAAAGGGGACATTAATATCGGTGCATATATAATAAGGCAAAAATAAGAAAGCTTTTTAACACAAAGTTAACACAAATGACGGTTTCACAAACTTAACATTTGAAAGCTAAAACTCACTTTCCTCAAAGTGCAAATTACTTGGCTTCAGAAGTTATAATGCTCTTGTAGTAATGTCCAAATTACTATTTGTTATTCCCATACTGTTTTGAAACAGTTATATACTCGCATAAGTATTGGCATTATACTTGTGACTTTTATTTTTATGATAGTTATAGAACAGGGGGGTCAACTCATAGATTAATGAAACCTTTGAATAGTATCAGCTCCAATATTTTCCCCTTTTTTGTGTAAAGAATTACAGTACATTCTGTAGACGTCCATCCTTTTACAAAACAGATGAACAGCCTGAGATGTCTTAAGAAAAATAAGTGCAGTTTCAACAATATATCTCAGTTATTCCACATTTAATCAGCCTACTTCTCACTCTCATTACATGTTCATTTATTCATACATGTCCTGATAGATTCTTTTGAACTAACACTGCTGATTGACTTTTTTGCACAGTGTTCAATATCTTTAAACATGGTCACATTAAGTATTCATCGTTATATCAGAGAACTGGATTCTTGTCTGGGTGAAAAAGCCTCAGAAGCAGAGTTTTACTCAAAGTTGGCATTGTTTAACTTGCTCCTGAAACCTGGAACCTCTTAAGCCTAGTTCACATTACACGATTTTCACCCTGATTTTGCGTCACAGAGACTATCGTAATCTTTTGAGTGTTCATACCTGGCGACGTGTGTTTCTGTCAGCGGGAGTCTCGCCAACTGCGTTACAACCTGTGTGTGCACACCACAAGATTTCTCCACCGAGCCCTAACGCGATGATGTCACCAAACTACATTTTTTAACTTGGAGACGACACATCGTAAAGGCATGGATATTCTTCCCAGTGTTGAATCAGATCTTTCTCCAGGGCCTGGGTCCAAACACAACATGCTCCCCGTGATCCTGTGGACGCCGCCATTGTTGTTGTTGCTTGCCGGCTTGTCCTCCACACATTTCTTCCGTCCTTCTGCGTTCTGACGTGGGACGTATCCCGCCTCTCATTGGCTGATGCTCTTTGTCAGTCGTGTCACACTTCTCCAGTTTTCTAGCATGCCATATATCCAGTCCCAGTTGCAGACAAGGGGGTGACTTGCTCGTAGGCTTGTTCACACACGAGGAGTCATCATAGATTATCTGCCGACTCACCTCCGACCCAAGGTGGCTCTCAAGATCCTCTGCGACGTCAAAATCGCGGTGAAATCGTGTAATGTGAACTAGGCTTTAGTCTAGTTATCTAGTGGGCCTGATTGGATCCTTTGGCGGGCCGGTGCTGGTCCACGGGCCAAATGTTTGACAACCCAGTTCTAGAACAATGGTTCTAGAAAAAGTATGTGAATGTGTATGTTTTGTGGTGGGGGTATTGAATATATAATTACAAATTGTGCAATTACTGTATTTTTGAAACTTAATATTGTCTTTTCTCTTCCATTGATAAAATGCTGACAGTTGTGTAACTCAGGACTCTGTGTATTTTAATTACAAAACATGAATATTTAAGGACTGCTGTTTGCTAGGGATGCACAATAATATCAGCACGTCATTAGTCATGGCCGATAGTGGCTTTAAAATAGACCATCAGAATCAGCCAGCATACTTTTTGTTATGGAGAACGAGGTAGTGGTGTGCTCAGGACTGTCTTTACTATATGACACTCTCACTGTTCTTGAAGAAAAGGGTCAGGGTCACATGGGAAGAAAATATGAACTTTGGGAACAAATGCACTTGAATTAAGTGAAGCAGCCTTCATTCAAAGAAACATGGCTGCTTACAGTTAAAAACACTGACTTGTTAGGAAGCTAAGATCTTAATTAGGGTGCATGAGGGTGGACAGGAGGCAAGCAAACATTTTATAAACCTGGTAGGGGGTGTCACCCAGTCCTGATTGTTAAGTGAATGCAGGTGGCTGACAGCAATCGATCACAATGAGAGGCCATTTTGAAGGTGACACACCTCCACAAGTATTCAGAAAAACAACATCCTGCACAATAATGAGAAATTACTAAACACGCATCAAAATTACATCCATCACATGAAAAAAGAAAGAAAATACAATCCAAGACGATATTAAAATATCACCAAAGTATTTTGAATTTGAGCCACCACCTACGAGCAGAGCATACAGGTGAAGCTAATCAGACTAGGGGTGCACGATAATAACGGTACGTCATCAGAATCAGCCAACATCTTTTTTCTTATTTTGCACAAATATTACATATGTTGAAAAGCATTGTATTTCATGTCTCCATCTGCTGGTGGGCCATCATGATAAGAGCATGCATGGATACTATGATGTTAATTAACTACAGCAGAGACTTGATGATCACTAAAATTAGGTGGGGAAAAAATTGGAAACATCGGTATCGGTAATGGGTCAAATGTGTTGTTACATAACATATAATTGGCAAAAAATCCAATATCATGTACTGTACTGTTTTTATAGCGAAGAGAAACTGGAGGACAATCAGGTTGAATTTTGGGAAAGTTAAGTGACTGTTACTGCCACTCTTTCTTCAACAACAAAGTAATGTTACACATGTAATTTATTTCTACCTCAAACTGCAGTGTTGCTGCATATATCCCACTTAAGAAGACTCTTAGACTGTCTTTGTCTGTCTTGTGTGGACCTGATGAAAACTCGCATCTGGGAATGTGTTCATCTTTGTGGAGGTTATAATTGCAATGCTTCTTTTAAATTGTAATAGTAACTTTGCATGTTTTTGTTGTTGCTGTTTTTTTGTCCAGATGGCTGCTTCCATTCATCGGCCACATGGGAATCTGCACTTCCACTGGTGTCATCCGGGACTTTGCTGGACCTTACTTTGTCTCAGTGAGTAATTTGAGATTAACAAAAGTTCAGTGTTCAGTATAGTGGCTCTACGCTAAAGCCGTTTACTCATATGACCACACAGTGTCTGGAGAATCATGTCTGGAGTTTCCCTTTCGCACATGTAGAATACAGCAGGAGACTGTCTGTGTCCGAAGCATTCTCAAATACTGGAAATACGCCGCATAGCTGGTTAATTTGGTCATAAACAACCGAATCTCTTCTTGTCCTTGAAATTGTCTGATGATATTGGAGTTGGCCCTTACCGACGGAAGTTCCCCGAATCTCGTCATCTCTTCAGTTTGACATTTTCGTGGCTGTTTTCATGTAAATGACCTTTACCTTTGGATGTTTGTTTTCTCCTAGTTTCGAATGAGCGTTATGATAGAAACGTCATCAACATACCAACTCACTCGCTGTGAATTCTTTGAACAATGACCTGCTCTGTTCACACATGGGCTCAATTGGATATTAAACAGACTTTGTACTCGGGACCTGGCAGGATAAAATCAGATTAATGCCTGATTCAACTGATTTGGACATTTGAGTTCTCACATACTGCTCCTCCAGACAATTTCAAGTTTGCAGTGCAAGAGTGAAAGGGGCTTAACACACAAAAAATTGCAAGGGGCTTCATTGGTGGGAGCGTGTTGCTTCAGGTACCAGTGAGATAATATGAAATATGATCCAGGAATGTCCATGAGATTGAAAGCCTATCAGACACAAAAACACTGCACAGTGGTCTCTGAGGATTTTAAACTCTGGAGAGTTATTGTGGCCTCAATCACTTTATCTCACGTCACAACATTCTCAAGATAAACAGTTTAAAGACTTCATTCATGATACAAAATAATCTGGCAGGAAGGTGCGCTTGCACAGCTTCTTGCAAGATGTTGTGGTGCTTGCGTTGTTTTGCCGATGCCTCCTGTGTTTGCATCAGATACACCTGCTGTATCAAAGCAGCGATCCCTTTCTCATGAATGAGAGGGCTTCATTTCTCCAGGCAGTGTTGTTGACTGTCTGACCGCAGCCTAATAGGTTCTTGGACCCATTTGCGTTGCGCACAAACAAAGTTGTTGGTGGATACAAACAGGATGTGAGGCACATTTCCTGAATTTGTAATGCTAAACCATCTAAATTACGTATTCCGGTTCCCAAAGAACCCAAAAGTGTGTCACTGCTGAATTCCTCAGCTGAATTAAAGAAACATGAGCACACAGATGATCACGTGATCTTTTTTGAAATGATAAATAGCAATAAATATTTTCTGCTTGTTTTTTGCAGGAAGACAACATGGCTTTTGGAAGACCAACAAAGTAAGTGATTGAAAATATTCGGGTTGTTGTGATTACACATAATGCTACAGAGAAATATCTGTCCAACACAACGATAGTTAGATTCTCTCTCTGACTGTAGGTACTGGATGCTGGATGTTAGCAAAGTCTACGCCAGTGGCTCCAACGCCTGGGACACAGCGGTGCACGATGCTTCAGAGGAGTATAAGCACCGGATGGTAAATAAGTGGTCTTGTAGATGAGTCTTTTATTTAAGATAAGATAAGATAAGATAAGATACACCTTTATTGATCCCATAATTGAGAAATTACTCCGTAAAAGTGAAAACAACAGCAATGATTCGTATTTTTCTTTTCCCCAAAGCACAACCTGTGTTGTGACAACTGTCACTCGCATGTTGCCATGGCTCTGAATCTGATGCGGTATGAAAACAGCACCTCGTGGAACATGGTCAAACTCTGCCTCCTCGCTCTGATCCATGGAAAACACGTCAGGTAAGAAGCGGTGACACGTCTCCAGTCTTTGGAAATAAGAGTTTGCTGCTGGTGTTAAACTGATACATGATACAGAAAATAAACTCATGGTCCAGTGAGGTAGTGAAAAGGCCACAGGTATTATACCGTTAATCTCAGTGTGTGAAAATATAAATATGGTGTAAGATTACATGAGCTCTGTTTTGAGTCGACTCATTTGCCATTGTCAATGCGTGACCTCACAAGGCTATTAATAGGTTACATTAACCTTCATTTAAAAACATGATAGAGTTACATAACAGCTTTAATTCTGCATGTTGCTCTGCACAAGTCTGTGAGTCCCAGAGCTGGATTTGATATACAAATACGTGACTGACTTACAGCGCAGAGTCTCATGTGAGACATTAAAAGGAATCATTTTGAATAGTTTCTCATATAGAAACATGAGGCAGTATTAGGACACTGATATGTTTTTCATTGTTATAGCGATAATTTAGCTCAGTGGATTTAACTTCTTCCTCTCCGCTAGGGTGCCAACTGACTTCACTGTCTTTGCGAGGCTGTAGAGGGCAGGAGTGAAGGAACTAAGGAATCTAATGGTGCCAGCCATGTCGTGCTAGCTTGTCAGGAAGGAGGTTAAATAATGCTCCAAAGTTAGGCTAAATTTTGGCGAGGGAAACACTGGCATGGCCTTTTTTAAAGGGGTTCCTTGACCTCTCAGCTCAAGATATCTAAATAAAAAAGGGTTCTACAGGTACCCACGAGTCTCCCTCTTACAGTTATGTCCACTTTATGGTAGTCCCGTGCAGTTAGGGGCAAAAACCATGCTGTTTCTCACAAATCAGTCTGTAGGTTGCCAGCTTTTATTGATGTATACCACTTTTATGTGGCATACACTGCTGACTTACTGTCTCCCCCTAAAGATTCTCTGCCCCCCCCCCCCCAAAAATAGGCAAAATTGGGTCTTTAGTAGCGAAGGGGGAAGTAGAAGACATCAAATGGTGACTGATACCTCTGAAGCTAAAGGGTGTTTCAAGGTGGTCACATTCATAGTGGGTAAACGGGGTGGGAATAGTCCTCCAGTTTTTGGACAGTGCAGCAGGAAATGTTCTCGACTGGCACCTGATCTTAGTCCAACTGAACAGGTGTTGCACCTGCTGAAGCCCCTGAACCGAGCACGAAGGGAAGATGGCTGCCGTACAGGCCTGGCAGAGCTTCACCAGGAAGGTGCCTGCTCTTGTCTCTGTGTTGTCGACTTTCAGACACAAGACACAAATGACTGCATTGAATCAGCAGTTGTAGTCGTGGTTTGATATGAAATCCATCATGCCTGAGTAGAGCCGACACAACGAAAAATCTCTCAGTGTCCTTCAAATATCAGGCTACACTGTAAAGTACATTTCTCACATAGCATTCATTTTACATTGTGCATACAGTATGTTAGACTAATGTAGGTGCAACAAAAATGTTTAGCAGCAACATTATTTGGCTAATGCAGGGATAAGCTGCTGCTGCTACCCTATAATCTCCAGCTGCTCTCTTCAAAGACACCACAAGAAGTAGGGCTGGAGCTTGTGAACGAGGTTTCTCGCTGCGATCCCAGGGGCTCGGACATGATTTTACTGGTATGCCTTGAACCTGTTGTGTCTCAGGACACGAGAGAGAGAGCCCTGATTCTAGGGAGGTAGTAAGAGTGTATATAGGACATTTCTCCAGGAGGCTTTAGTGGTATAGTAGTGTTAGAGGAAGGGACTGCACATCCCAGTGGCTCTCTGATGTGTGTTGAGAAGTAAGAAGTTGATTAGAGAAGACAATTGAAGTCACTGTAGTCACTTACCTCTGTAGCCACTTGGAGAATATACTATGGAGGTGGCCAAAAGTAAGACCAGAGGTTTATTTGCTTGGACTGACGAAGAGGTGGAACTGTTACTGAAAGTAAGACATGAGTATAAAGCTGTCAAGGTGGTGGAAAACAGATTGGGAGTTGTCGCAAAACAATTATGGCAGCATTGCAAAAGCATAACCCATCACCAGAGGAAGCCTTTGCAATGGAAAGTAGTTTTGTTACCCACATGAAAAGGATTAAATCCCAAAAGGTATGTAGACTTAGCTATAATGTTTTGGCTTGTCTTGGCGTGACTGATAAGGCCCAGTCTGGAAGCAATCATGGGTGTCTGTGTCATCACTTCAGAAGTATCTGTTTCCGCCGTCCAGTTTAAAACTCAACCATGGAGTTTTCAAACTAAAACAGGGTCAGCAGAGTTTTCAACAGTCTCCATTTTAGGGGCTCCAAAATGCCAGAAAAGTGTGGATGTAGCCTGGTGATGTCACGGTAACAGCAAGTGGATGTGGAGGGTTATTGGTGCAGGGTGTCATCAGGACTACATGCATGTCATCACCTCCTTCACTCATCTGTCTCTCCTCTCCCCAGCTGTGCAGGCTTTCTGAAGACCTGGCTGCCTTTCCTGATGCTGATGGGCATCATCCTCACAGTGGCCCTGGCCCTCAACCTGCGGTGACCTGGGAGGCAGGTTAAAGACACAGTGGAACCCCTGCAGGTCGGATGTAGGGTTGACCTTTTAGACAACAAGGGGGGCATCACACGGTGTCGTGCAGACGCGATCGAGGAGCTAAAGACTACTCACCTCCGAGGGGAGATTGTTGAACAGGAATGTCCAACACATGTATACCAACACATGCTTGGTTTGTGGGGAGCAGGCGGCCTGTTAGTGGCGTAACTCCAGTGGTGAAACTGGAACGACCAAGTGACAGAAATTCATTTATATTCAGTCATTTATTTAGAGGGAAGTGACTGAGCACCCCACATACACCACAACTACCAGAACCAGTCAAACACTTAATGGATTATGATTACCGAAAGCCTAACAGCAGGTTTAAGCCATCGGCACCTGCACAGCGTAGACGTCGTGTACCTGTGTTGATAGTTGAGTCGAGGAACATACATAGTCGAATTCACGGAGGGAAAACATTCATGCCTTGCTTTCAGATTCTGATGATATTACTTTGTTTTGGACTGGGAGTGTAATCCCATGATTCAGTGCTTCCAGAATGCCATTTTTATACTGGGGAGGGCAAACATGCTAAATCAATTAGATGCCTTTTTAGGGACTTTATTGCATCTCATGCTTGATCTAATGTAGCTCGTCTATAGCACTGCGACTTAAAGCTAAACACGCCAGAGCAGTTTATATTTTTGTGCATTTTCTTACTTGTACGATATCAAAACGTCCGCATCTTCTAAAAAGAAATATTTTCTCAGAGATATGTTGTACATGCATTCCACGTATCACCTCATGGTACTACTTTAAATAGGTTTACGATAAATGTTTTCATACCTTTAACTGCAGATCATCAATGCAACGATTGTAGCAACCTCAGTGAATGTGGCTGTGGAAAATACCTAGAGAAACCAACAGAATAGTTAAGCTCCTTTTGGTTTTCTATACCAGTGCCAAATGTAGGAGAATGGGAGACCAACTCAAACTGTGTCCTTGAACTCGTTCTTTAGCGGAACAGCTCATTGGTGACTCCAAATTTATCGAATGAAAGGCGTGTTGTTGTCGGAGTTATGACGCCTGCTTTAATCTTTTGCTTTTCATCACAAATTCTGACTTAATGTGAAGAAGCAGGAGTCAGTGCCTAAAAGTGACCTCGCTCACAGATCCCTTAAATATTGTATTTTTGATTTTTGTAGTTATTTTTGACACTTTAAAAAAGAAGTTAAATCCACATGATGGTTGGCACTCGAAATCCGTTGCCATGGCTATCATGAGTAGATTCAAATCCCCTCATTGTTTGCAATCAAATAGAAAAAAGTGTTGAGCCCTCTCTTTGTCCGCGGTGCTGCCAGAAGCAGCAGGTAGCCAGGATCCTCAGGTTTTCACACTCACCAACCCCTGCTGAATATCCCCATTTCCCTCAGCGCCTGACCAGCGTCACTCCTGCTGTTTTCCACCTCTGCAGATCAGATTTGAAGGTCATTGCAAAATGTCAGCACTGTTTCACAAAGCTTTGATATATACCGGCCAACATCCTGCAATAATCCAAAGTAGATGTCATGTTAGTGTGTTGTTATAAATTACAATTTATTTTATTTTTTAGGGTTGAATGTTAGGGCTAACACAGTGCCAGTTTTCTAGACTTTGCTCTCCTCACTCGGCTTCTTGAAAGCAGATATTCTGTGGCCTCTTGTGTGTATTTTACCCATGTTGCCTGTAAATATTTGATCACACATTGTACTGTACACCAGGTGCTCTTTATATATTTTGCAAACGTGATCACTCACTCAACAGATTTATTCTTTGAATAATTTACAATTTTTTTATTTCTCTACTCCACCTCTGCATATCATCTCTGCTCGGGCAGTGAAGCAGATCTGTGCCTGGATGAGTGCGTGATCGCATGTGTGTGTTAGTCATGCACACAGCAGTGATCAGAGAGAGCATGTGATTGCATGCCAGCATGTGTGTGTTGCATGCGTGCAAGAAAGTTTGAGAGAGACGTTCATGTTTGACATATACTGTGGCTTCTTGATTAATAGTCAGCTGCATTGCGTTGCAGCCAGCTGCCTAGTTATTGATTTCTATATTTATTACTCCATATCTTTCTCTTAAACTCGTTCAAGCCTTAGCAAGGATTAATAATAAATTAGACTATAACAGGCCTGCTTAAGTTAACGTTGATTTGATGCAATAGCCTGTACCGTTCCGTGTGTAGCTACACTTTATGTAGATTAGAGCTGCAGAGTCATTTTGTTAAAGCATTAAACGAGGAAGGAGGAAGAGATGGAGAACGTGCCGTCAGTTTGAACATTATTGTAAATAAAAACATTGTTTTGGGAATATTTCCAACCTTTTTACTGTGACGCTCCACGACTGTTTCCTAAAGCCATGTCACTGCTGTGAAGAGGTAATTGCCTTTATGTACGTACAACTTTACGCCCCAGAGTCTCAAATATTTACATTTTAAATTGTTGGGAATTTGACTTGAGAGTGATGTTACTAAAAGTAGCATGTGTTTAAAAAAGAAATATGCTCATTAAACTGCAGCTACGTTTCACGTCTCTGTCCAAACTTAGTGAACGTGGCTGTGGAAAATACCTATAGAGAAAAACAGAAACATGAAAACCCCTTTGGTTCTCTGTAATTGCGCTAAATGACAGGAAATGGGAGACAAACTGTGCTTGAATCCGTAACTTGTTTTCTTTAGTCAAACAGCTCATTCATTACACTCTGAGCTGCGAGAGGCAATGAATGAATGACTTGAAACTCACAACATTGTCATTATTGCTGCTTTTGACATATAAATATATGTGTATATTTTAGGAGGAAAGATAGAACTTGTGACGATAAATAGTCCGCCGGTCCTTTATTGGAGTGCATGTGCAAGAATGCAATATTCAGTGGAGATGATTTGAATGGTTTTAGATGTTGCCTGCTGCGGTGCCTTGTTGTATCCAAGAGCCAGGTCCAGGAATGTGGAGACCTGTGGTCCCAGCGATTCAGTCCGCTGACAAAAGACAGTTGGGATGCTATTATTAGTGCCACTATCCATATATACTTATACCAGTCAGCAATTTCAAAACCCTCTTTTGTTTCTCTAATCCCCAAAATATCTTTTATGCTGCAGATCATATAGACCATGGGGAATTTTAAGACTCCTCTGCAAGTGACTGTGTGAACTCTGAATGTGTTTATGACTTACAGCTATAATACCAATAAAGATGTCTATTATTGTAGAAATTTGCGAGTTTTCTTTTCTTCCTCTGGATTTCAATCACTGAATTATGACAACTGTGTTTCGTCAGTGCTGACAGCAGGAGGGATGATGTTTGGAATCACGGCGCTCCGAGCCATGAAAGGCAAAGTCCCCTCCTTCTCCTCAAGTTTCTATAAATACACTGTGAAGTGATTCCTGTAATAATCATTATAAGCTGTCAGAATCAACATTAGAGAAGGCTTTGATACGCAGCTATCAAGTGGCTACAAGTCCCACTCAGTGGCTATTATCCTGCAGAGCATCATGGCATTCAAGAAAAGGGGGATCAAAGGCTTGTGTCTGGCCCCTAAACACCCCTCCCCCACGTTTACCATACCACCTGGGTAGGTGGGAATGACCAGGGACATCACATTCACCAGCTAGTTAACAGGGAAGTTATTGCACCTAATAGCATATATTAAAAAACCTCTTTAAAACAAGATTAGAGTGAAAAAGAATAATGATTCCTGACAAGATATACAGAGAGGACACATGGGCACTAAATTCTGCCCCAAGTCATTTTCACTAAATTAGATTTTCTTGCAATATTTTTCATGTTTTTAGTACAATCATAAATGTCCAGATTTCCATGCCCACATTTTGGAGTGAAGGGACTGCAATTCTGGCCAATGACACTGACGCCACATGATTATATGTGGCCGCAACGCGCGAAATGGTAAATCTGAGTAGACAGGGAGCTGAGAGCTGAACCACTTTCTCCTCCTCTGTCATGCCAGCAGCGTCTACTCGAGCCTGAGAGGAAGATCTCGTGGATCCGGACAGGGTACGAGCAGGAGAGAAGCCCCTCCCCGCATATCATCGCACCAGGCGATGGTCCTTTTAACTTCATTGTTGGAGAAGAAGCGACGCCCCGCTTTGCCACGGCAAAAGGATCAAACACCCCCTCTGATCAGCACGACCCACAGTTTTGTTCTCATGGAAATCAGACCCTCCCTC
The DNA here is from genome assembly GCF_006386435.1 of Epinephelus moara. NCBI lineage: Eukaryota > Metazoa > Chordata > Actinopteri > Perciformes > Serranidae > Epinephelus > Epinephelus moara. The sequence continues at coordinate 6,149,077 of NC_065527.1, forward strand.
TCCGCCACACTTTCTGCAGAGATGCAAAGTTGAGGCGCATTCCCAGCCGGGACAACAGATGATAATGATGTCTTGGAGGAGCTGATCGTTTCATTTCAGCATTTTCCTCCCTGTGTTTCTCTCTCTGCTCTCGGACCGCACACTTTTCTCTCCCCAACATGCTGCATTTGGCGCAGCGCATTGTTTTTTGCGCGCTGCTCGGCTCCGTTTACGCGCCGTGCCCTCCGCGCTGCGAGTGCTCAGAGGCGGCTCACACCGTGAAGTGCGTCTCCAGAGACCTGCGGAGTATCCCGACTGGGATCCCCGGATACACCAGGAATCTGTTCATAACTGGGAATCAGATCGGGCGGATCGGTCCGGAGTCTTTTAAAGGGCTGGGGAATGTGACCAACCTGTCTCTGAGCAATAACAGGTAAGACTCTCCTGCCTTTCTGTCATTCATGATAAACATGACTTTGTGATGCAAAGCTTGGAGAACAGAAAACAAATATTTCTTTAGGACAGAGCAGTTTGTCTCAGAGCAAAATACTGTATTTAAGTCATCAGTCCTGATTGTCGCTGAAACATAGCAGCCAAGATTTTATAATTTTGGTCAAGTGACACTTGAAAAGGGAGCTTTGTGGTAAAATGACAATCACATCACATTTTATTTAAATTCTCTCAACATAAATCAGTTCTGCTTTTATGTCTGAAAGCATCAGTTCTTCTTTTCCACTTTCTTGCTCTTGTGAAAAAGCGTGAACGACATCTCTGTCCTCTCACATCCAGAATCTCCGAGGTGGAATCCCACACCTTTGCCGAACTCCGCAGCCTCCGCTCCCTGGATCTGAGCAACAACCAGCTGGCACTCATCCACCCCGAGGCCTTCACCGTGCAGAACCAGTCTCTGCGGGAACTCAACCTGAGCCGAGCCCTCTACAACCACTCGTCAGTGATGGACTTGGCCACCTCTCTCCGCTGGAGCTCCCTGGGGACCCTGAAGGGGCTGGACCTCTCTCACAACGGCCTCATCTATTTACCCTCACGCATCTTTTCCCACCTGACCAGCCTGCGGCGCCTCCTGCTTTCCAACAACTCCCTGGTGGCCATTCACAACAACACCTTCTCGGGTTTGGAGCACCTGGAGGAGCTCGATCTGACCCTGAACGCCCTGAAGACGATCCCCGAGGAGGGCCTACGAGAGCTGGACTCCCTGCCTGGTGCTGTTCTTCAGCTGGGGGAAAACCCGTTTACATGCACGTGTGGAATCGAACCATTTGCTCTGTGGCTCAACAGATCACAGGGACGCATAAGTGATGCTGAGGGCCTCGTGTGTGCGTTCCCGGCCAGCATGAGAAACACATCCATGCTGGCTGTGGGCACGTTGACTCTGGGATGCCATCAGAGCGGTGCAGGGGCTGACCTTGCTTTGCAGACCTCTTACGTCTTCTTGGGTATCGTCCTGGGCTTCGTGGGGCTCATCTTCCTGTTTGTACTTTATCTCAACCGCAAGGGCATCAAGAAGCGCATCTATGACTTGCGGGACGCCTGCAGGGAGGTGTGGGAGGGCTACCACTACCGCTTCGAGATTGACTCTGACCCCAGGTTATCACAGGTCTCCACTAGTGCTGACGTGTGAGAGGACAATCACCTCTGGTGTTTTTTCTTATGACTCTTTTCCAATGCATTTATCAGTAGTGACATGTAAAAAGTGTACAGATTTTTCTGTAAATATATACATACAATAGTGTTAATTATCTTTCAGCCTTGTTGTCTAAAGCATGCACTGCCCATTTTTCCTCTTTACACAACAAACGCGCTCTTTTAGTACAGAATATCCTGGATTTGTTTGCTCTCTTGAGCTAAACGGACGTGAATGTTGTACAGGGAGTTTAATAAGTGACGTCTTAAAATCACACCTGCTCCTTGTGTCCATATGAAAGCAACAGCAAGTGCCTAAAGTCAGCTAGGTATTGTTTTTAATCAGCAGAGCGATCTCATATTCAGCTTGTAGAAAAGCAACAAAATGCTGCAATAAAACCCCGACACTACAAAAACAAACCTCTGGGAATTCAAAGCACAATCACTCATTCTTCTTTGAACCATTTCAAGCCCTTTGGTCTCTGCGTCCTCCGGCCCCAGGGTGCCAGAGAGGAATTAAGCCTCCAAAGCTTTTCCCCTAAAGTCACCACTCTGCTCCTCTTTGGCTGTCGGATTTGAAGGGGAGACAATTCGGTGCAGACCAGCGGAAATCTCCTAGCCCCCTCATTTTTTTTCTCATGAACCGTTGCTTTGTTTCAACTGCTTGAGTTTTATTGTCAAAATGATGAGAACCAGTCCTGGGCTGAGGCTGCTGAAAGCAATCTCCCCTCCCTCCTTAAAGACAACAGCCGCTGTGGAGGCTCTCTGAGAGAAAACTCTGGCTCTCCACGTTTTTCTGTTTAGGGGATTTTTTCTTCTTCTCAGTGATAAGATACAGATGATTCTGTAACACCAGCTACATTGTTTCATTCAGCAGTTTGATCAGTTAAGAAAGAAAATGCTCTTCACCTTTTGGTTTTTCTGTACCGTCTATGTTCCTGCAGTTCAGGTTATGCTGTGAAAAAGTGTTGTTTCCTAAGAGAAATACCACTGAAATCCAGAGGTGTATATCAATACGTCTGTTTCTCAAACCTTACATTTTACACGCATGTTTAAATTGAATCAATTATAACCTGCATGAGTTCCAAACAAAACACACTAGCCTTCTTTTCTCAAGTGTCACATGTGTCGTCCCTGTTTTCCAAAATGGCTACATGACAAAAGCAATCCTCTGTGGCCTTATGATGCTACAAAGTGAGACAAACACAGACAGCGAGAGAGGACGGCATGCTGCCATCCCTCAAAGTGTTTATTGCCTAAATTGCTAGCTATCTAGGTATTTGGAACGGGGAGGGAGGAGGCCTGGAGTTAACTGAAACAGCCTCCCATTGTTCGAAGCCAAAGCAGCATCTTCATCCTATCAAGATGTTCTCCAAACTCCTCTGATAGCGATCCAGAAATGTTTATAACATGGAGACATTTTACTGCATGTGTAAAGACAAAATAAAGCTTCAGAAAGTTGTGATGTCTGTATAGTCATTTAGCTCATGTGTAATCAGAGGTGAATGTATTCATAATATTTGGACCGAGCTGTAGGTATCATATCTCTGAGCCACAGGACCACATTAAGCCGGGCATTTACTTGCAGAGGAGAAAACAATTGAGGCTCGTACGCTCACACAAAGGGCGGCTCGGATGGCAAGACGCCTCAAATGAGCTTTGTTTTCCTGCGCAGAAAGATGCCTTGTGATACCCATTGTCTTTCTATTTTCACAGACGACCATTATGCCGCCGCATAATAGGATTCACTCATGATGACAAAGTTGAGCGCTCTGATCCAGCGATTGTTAAAGTGTCATCATTCTTAATAATTGCCTGTGGGAGAGAATCCCAGGAGAAGTCCTCCTTCCCTATTACACAACGTGTCACAACCGGGGCATTAGGCCGGCCACGGGTTATTGGTGTCAGTTGGCGGAGCAGAGAGAAGACAGATTATTCCCTGCATGTCATTACTTCCGTTTTCGCTCATTAAAAGTGTGGATTAGGACCCATGCCTTTTTTGTCTTTTTACGAGTGTGGCTGTTTGAAAAATATATGGTCTGCCTGCTATAGACTGTGCAAGATTGTCTCAGCAGGAATGCAATGAAAACAGAGGAACCCTGCAAATGCATCCAGACGTTCTCCATTACTCCCAGTTGAAAAGAGAGGCTTGTTAAAAACAGGAAAAACTGCTCCAATTACAGTGTTCCCTCAGACTGTACGTTGCACATATCTGATTAAAAGATCACATCTTTATTTCAACTTTGCTTGCAATGTCTTGTATTCCCACAAGCTATTTGTCACACCGCTGAGGTTTCCTTCATGGGAGCAGCTCCACAAACTTTAACAGCTTTATGTTGCTGTATGTGCAGCGTGTGGTTTGTGCTATTGCAAAAAGGCAAAATACATACTTGAAGTGTTTCTCTTCAGTGTTGAGAATGATCCTTTGGAGCACAGCAGGCTTTTTATTTCATACGCCTCCTGTCTCCGGGAACATCTTGGCACCATTACATGGGTTTAATGGCCATGATAGGGAATATGCCTTAAAAGTGAACACCACATCTGTGAGGAATTGAACATGTTAAAAAGAGACCACAACAGTCAGCAGCATGACGACAGAGACAAAGTGGCATCTACCCCCCTCCACTTGTATGGTATGACAAATACAGCTGTCTCTCTCTCAACTAAGGACACATGTCATCATTTACATTTGCAGTCACTAAACACTACACAGTCATCTGATACATTCTGCTTTACATTCGGTTTCCGCACTTTTAAAACCAAACCATGCAGAGTGCAGCGCAGCAAAGTCTAGTCTCTCATATCTTCCCTTTCCTTCTTTTAACAATGAACTTATTTGTGATGTGAGATCAAAGGATTCATTCGCCCAGCTTCCTGTATGTTGCCTATCCATCACGTCCGACCGGTCTGGGCGGCGAAGGTGGTGACTAAACCACAGAAGTGGTTCCAGCGGGGTATTACCCATTGTTCTGCTGCTCACTTGATCAATGTGACTAATTGTGTTTGCCAGAGGATGCAAGCGAGGAGGAGTTCGTACAGCTGGCCCGACTACCCATTAAAGCCAACTGGCCTCCCATTTATCACTTTCATAAAGACTAGAGGTACAACACACACAGCACACAATACATGCACACACACACACACACACACACCTGAATTATGGTATTCTTTAAAACTGTATTCAGATAGCCCACAGGAAGTGAGGATTAGAATATATGACCTTCACATAATCCGCTCCAAATGAATCTATATTTTTAAAGTCATTACTAAAAGTGTGTGTCATATAAAAACTAAAGTGATGGTCAAAGTTGTCACAGTGAAATTTAAGGTGTGCTGATGGATTCACGTCATCAACTCATGCATTGAGTAACATTACAAGTTAACGTTCCACCTTAAAAGTTGCCGGCAGTCGGCCCAGTGAATGAAGTTATTTTTTCTCAGACTCCAGCTGCTGTGAGAGGCAGCAAAACATCCTTTCATTTTATAGTTACAGTTTACTAATAAAACTCTCCACAGTATGAACAGTGGTTACATGAGCCTCAAAACCAGACACAACTCAGCCCTGAGCAGAGTGACCGTCCTCTACTGACCAATCAGACTGCAGTGTTCACAGCTCCACCTTTTAGTACCAGATCTGTGTGCTAGGTACCCCAACAGAGGGGGGACCAAACATGGGGACGGTACGGAACGTTCCATTGGTACCATCCACAACTTTTCACTGTGGAAACGGGGAAAAAAACGTACCGAACTATACCGTACAGCTCGGTGGAAACGAGGCTAGAGTCTCTGGTGAGCTAGTGCTTCATACCAAATATAACAATCTCACACCCTTTTGACTTCAGCTGTTTGCTTGCTTTCCTAACTTCCATTTCTCTGCTCGTGCACTGAGCTGAACTGACAATCAGAGGGATTTCTTTCATTGATGGCCTCCACTGTCTCTGACACCGACATAAAAGCTGAAATTTCACAAGCGCAAGTGTTGATTTTATGGTTATTCATGTATTGTGAATTGCTATGCATGCTTTCATACTCTTTTATTTATTAGTGTTTTATTGTTTTGATTTTATAGCATGCTATTAGAGTTAAAATGTGACTTCCTGCCGTATACGTGACAGATGATTACAGATTACCTGCACCTTTGCAGCTCTGTCTTTTGTTTATTGAAAGTCATATCAGCCTATGAGAGCGCTAGACCAAGCCCCTGCATCCAATCAGCAGTGGAAGGGAGGGCCTAAATTGCTGATATACGGAAGAGAAGAGATTTGGCTAGTTTAAAGCCAGCTGAGAGGCAGCTGGCCTCCCACAAACTCAACAAAGTGACCTGCTTGTCTGCACTGGCGGCAAATGGGCCTGTCTTGTTCATCCCAATCATTGGTGTGAGACGCTGGTCGCTGTCGCTGTCGCTGTCGCTCCCTCCTGCGTCATACTGGTGGCTGTGGCATGGCGCTGGTGGGTTGTACAGCCAAGATCTTGTCTGGGTCAGGTTTCACCCTGTTGCGATATAGAGACTGAGACTTCTAATGTTGCAGGGACTGCTAACAATAAGGGGCGACTAGAGCCGACGGTGCGGGACACACTGCAAAAACTAAGAGACAGACACTTGCAGACGGCCAAACATTGATCGACAGCGTGTGTCAGGGCAAAGACAAAGACAAAGACAATGAGAATCAGTGTCAAACGCTGTGATGTGCTGTGATGCAATAACCTACTCCTGTACGATCCAAAGTGAATTTGAACAGTGATACAGTTGCTTAGCTTTGAAAAAACATAGTCATTGACTGAATCTTTGAACTGAACTTAACAAAACCATTTGAATCCGCAGTGCTTCGTGATTTCAGGCTGTGTAGCACACTACGGAAGTTGACAGCCTATCTCCTCGTAACGCTTTATGTCACTCAGCCGCCGCCGCCATGGGAAATGCCCACCAACAGGGTTGTTTCCACGAGTCCAAAACCAGATCTATCCTCTTTTGAAAAACAAAAAAATCTGCACAATAGCTGCAATACTTTAATCTTCTAATTTAAATTTGATTTTAGTAAATCTCACAAAGCAAATGGATTTGATTTGCATTTGACTGTATAATCTATCAGCTCCACTTTGGTACAGTCACCACAGAGTTTGTAAAACATGTATGTGTTCACATGTCAAAATGGGATTCTTTATGCTCTTGAAATTTAAACAAAAACCTTTTGGTGCTTAACCGCACTGGATCCCCAGACCAGCGGAAAATGAGAAACAAATGCTCTCAACAAAGTCCTGTCTCGTATGAAAGGAAGGCTCATGTAAAACACTCCACCGCAACAATGCAGCTTTCCTCTGAAGTCTTCAGGACTGTTTCTCCATTGATCTCCGAATTGACTACAACTGTAAACGGTGCAACAGCACGGCTCTGCCAGGCTTTATGGCCTCCCACCACCACCACCCCCGTGACTTCCCCTCCTCTGGGCCTCAGAGCTGAGACTGTCCTGCAGCCTTGTTGTGGGCTCCACTGTCCTCCAGCTGGCCACAAATCAGTCTTTTAATCCATGTGGCTTGTCAGAAGTTTTGTTTTGTTGTTGCTGTGGTTGTTTATAGGAGGATGAGGTTAGGGAGTTTTCAATTAGAGAGACATGTTTCCCTGTGTCCCATCCTGCCTCGTTCTCTCACAGTCCGAATGAGCCCCTGAAGCTGAGGCTCACTGCATGTCCTGAAAGTTAAAGAAAAGATAACACTTCCCTGCTTTACGTTCTCCCCGAGGGAGAAGAGCACAGTATAAAGATGAATCGTTCCAATGGTGACTAATCAAGGCCTTCGATTGATTAGGCATACCAGAGGAAGAAGCCCCACTATGATGAAGAGTCTCTCCTCTGGTCCTCTCAGAGAAGAGGAATAAGGCCCGTGTTGCTGGTTGATTATAAATGGCCTTGACCCGTTTTAAAGAAGGACAAGATACTCACAACTCCTGCACTACTTCATCATCTGCTTCATGCATCAATGAGTTGGGCTGGAACTTAGCAGAGAGCCGGGAAATACAATAGAGAAAGTGCGCAATTAAGTCCCGCCCACAGTTCACAGCCCACAATTCATGCTCTCTATTGACTTTGTATTGCCTCCTTTAACATTTGCCTGCAAACAACAACAAAAACAGTCTAAAATTTGCTGTGTGTGCCTGGGTAAAGAACCCAGAACTAAATTGTGATAGCCTGCAGAGCCTGAAAAACTGAACCTTTAAGAAGACAAAAGTGGATATTACATCGGGCCTGATCTAATAGATTTAAAATATCAAAGTATTTCACACTTGGCTATTCAGTGGGGTCAAGGTAAGAAGAGGGAACACTGAGATAGACCAACAATATTGAGTTTTGTCAATATAATGTTCCCAATCTGGTAGATATAGGCTGCTAAAATAAAATAAACCTCTGACATGCTGAAATCATAGGTATTCGGCTAGCTACACTCAATTTGTTAGCATAACAGCCCTCTGTTGACAATGGTGGCGCCATTTGTTTTGCCCACAGGTGGGCATGATAGAGTATGACGTGTTGGCCTCTGTGTCTTTAGTGTGGCTGGAACAACTTGGGATCAACCACTTCACCTTCAGCAGACCCACCGTGGTTTACAGACTTTATTGCTGGCTGTTTTTTTCAGCCCAGTTACAGTTGTAGATGTTTCATGAGAATATTAAAGCTGCAGTAATCGGTATATTTATATGAACAATGGATCAACTATGTGAAAGGAAACCAACCTTGCAGTTCCTCTAAGTTATATGGAGTATTTTAGCACATTTCAGCTTATTGTTTTGTTATTTTCTGACCTGCAAATTTAGTATTTTACTCCATCAACGATGTCTTAAGAAAAAAAAGGTCTTATAAAGTCACTATACACGACCTGCCCAGCGCCAAACGGCAGACAGTCAGTTAGCGACTAGCTTTGAATGTAGTGGAGCTCCTGAAGAGTTGGTGGAGACCATAGAGCTGGAGTGAGCAACCTTTACTATTACTTTACTATTATTGGCAAAAAAAAAAAAAAAATCAGTCTGGAGCCGCAAAACATATTTGAATAAAGATAACAGTCTATTAAGTCTGAATTAGCGCATCAACATTAGGATAAGGTCTAAATGAGCATTCATTGATAAGATTTACTACGAGGTGGCGACTCTGCAGAGGGCTATTTATAATCATTTAGTACCTTAACTTTGCAGCATTGATGGTGAAAGCAAATAAATCTGTCCACACAGTGTTAAATCCTTTATTTTCCTCCAGTGCTTTTCCATTGTTGGATTTGGAACCCAGAGCTACTCATGCTAGAGAGACTCAGGAAAAGGCACCAAGTCGTAGACGTGTGACGCAGATTTTAGTTGATGAATTGTTAAACCTTTTTTTAATTTAATGTATAGGGTACACATTTTTACAGCTGTCAAAAGCAATAATCACTTCAGGCCTACAACAATGACGAATGAAAATCTGAATGTTCAATAACTGTTATTCATTTCCAGATAATTTTATATCAAAGCCACAGGGAGCCACTGAGAGGGTCTAAAGGTTGCCTACCCACACCATAGATGTATTGAGAGAACTGGATACAGTGTTGGGGGCGGGGCCTCGTTCATTCCTATGAAAGTTGCTCAGTGGCGCATGAGGCCAAAAAAAACTCTATTTCAATTTCAATGAAATTACCCAGATCTTCCATATTGTGGGGCCCATATAGCAAACGCACGAGAGGCTTACCGCTAACGCTAACTTAAATGGGATTAAATCATTTTATCATACAGCTCCTCTAGACTTTTGAAATGTTGACGCACTGAATGGATCAAATCTTCATAGTGAAATAGTCATTTCACAGTTGTTGTGAAACTAAAAAAAAATTAATCCACTGATTTAAAAACGTCTCTTTCACACTCAGTACGTTTACATGACACTTGAAAAAAACGAATTATTGCCTTAATCCGACTATAACTGGACAACTGAAGTGCATGTAAACGCGTTACTCCGACTAATATCGGAGTTCTCCAACTCCGATTAGGACACCCAGATTATGTGATTGGAATTTGATTTTTCTCCCGCATGTAAAAGCCGTAATCGGAGTTAAACTAGACAATGCATGTGCGCATGCTCCACACCCCCCGCGCTGGCGTATGACCCCGGAACAGACAAGACATGCTATTGTTGTAGCCCTCCAACAGCATACGCCGTTCTTGTCTGCCTCTCGAAATTACCATGACCACGAGGTATAGCGTGCACCTTATCTGCACAATCAGTAACGCGTACCTTACGTACGAGATGAACAAAGCTGTACGATTATCCATCTTGCTGTTGTTCGAAAATGCCGGTCTGCCGCCTGACTCCAGTTGTTTATTATTAAGTGACGTAATAGGTCAACTGGAAAGGGGGCCGTATTAACCCGCTGAAACGACGCATATCGCCACCTAGTGTTGAGGAGGAGGACACGTTCCCGTCAGTAATTCGATTTTCTCAGTTGCTTGTAAACTGGGACAAGGACAGAAGTCCGATTAGACGCCAAAATCGAATTTTGAGCATAGCTCGATTAAGCTGTGCGTGTAAACATACTGAGTGTAAGTCTATGGCATCATGTGACAGACCCAGACGGTGTAATTCCACTTTTTGCCACTATGTGACACTGGCTTCAAAGCCTGTCGCTGTTGGGCTACCACAGACTGTACAATAAAGATAGACGACATGACAGCTCTACAAACCCAGAAAAACATCTCAGTCGCCCCCTGGTGGCTGGCTGGAGTATAGGCACACTATAGCAGCTGTGCATTTGCTCTGGGGCCCCTGGGGTGGAGGGGCCCATAGGGAGAATGGGCCCTTGCAAGTGATTCAGATTGCCACCTTTGAAATATACCTGTGCTCAAAGATAAATGACAAAAAGCTAATATTATTAATTTAAAAACAGTGTCATTTGCTATATATGCAAAAAGGCAACCCCATGTGCGTCAGGTTTTCAGTAATATCTCTATATGTTCACTTCATTTTTACAGTGTATACTGCCTATGGTCAAAACCAACAAAACAGCTAAAAGGAGAGTCAGTGTTGGATTCACTTACTCTAGATGGTCACAAAAAAATGCGAACTCTCTGTGTCTGCTGGATATGTAAACAGGAAATAGTTTTGGATGTTGAATCACACTACTGGCTGACAAGTTTTCAGCTTACTGTATTTTTGGGAACAGCATCGTCAGTAAAAATAAATCAAAAGGGGAAATAAACACGAGCAGCCAGTGGATCAGAGTTATGAATATTTCACCAGGCGAGACAAACTTATGGGAGAGATGGTCTGGTGTTTTCAGTTTATAGACCAACTTCCTGGTTCAACTTAGACCTGCCATACATGTCACAGTCTTTCTTGCATAGAGGGATTATTAGGGTGTACTCACCTACAGTTACACCTAGAGATGAAGAGAGCAATGACTCTGCGAGAACTACTATACAGTATGTTATCATAGCCAATAGAGATGATGACCAAAACTACACTGAAAGCTTAAACTTTAGCTTCAGAACACTGTTAGCTGTAAACTGAGGTGCAAACAGTGCAGCCTCTCTGATGATGGATCCTCGAGCCACTCATGGAATGCGTTGGGTGTGAACTCACCATAGGTAGTTTGACCTCTCGCCTTCCTGTGGGGTGGAGACTTAAGCTCATTATTATTACCTTCATTATTTCAAATGTTGGACCAGATGCTGGAGCGGGAGGGGGCCCTGCACACCCAACAGGGATCTGAGGCACCTGATTGGTCAGAAGGAGAGGAACGGTTCGGAGGCCAAAGGGTAGATTCTTCCAGAGAGGAGACACCATCTGCTGACTGTCTCTGTCTCATTTCACAGCATCTTGCTACAGTAAGGACTCTGAGGAGACGATGAGGACTCTCCTTCATAGGATTATAAAATTCCACTAGCACTGCTTGTCACGACACTTTTTTCCCTAAGAGTGTCCCGCCTGGCCCCGCCCTGCTGTGCTGTGATTGGCTAGTACTTGTCATGTTACACAACGAGGTCCGAGGGGGTCAGGGTAAGGGCAAAGAGGTCATGGTTAGGGTGAGTACTAGCCAATCACAGCACAATAGAGCGGGACTAGGTGTCACATAAAGAAGAAGAGAGAATCTCTCACTGTGGTATCAGCTTCAGATATAATATATAGAACATATATACATAACAGTCTGAGAACCTGCAATTTTATTTTAGTTGTGTTGTGTAATGAAATTATGTTTCATTTTAAATTAGGTACCATAAAGCTTAAATTGAAAGTCTATCCCTAATTAAACGCTCTCTCTCGTCTCTTTCACCAGCACAGCGTCGGTGCACATTTAGGTCCCGTTTATACGACAACGATTTCAACTGAAAACGGTAAACTTTAGTTGCGTTTTGGCTGACACAACCGCGGCGACAGTTTACACGACAGCGGCGTTTTGGGTGCCTGAAAACGCAACGTTTCCAGAGTGCAATTTTTTGGAAACGGCACCGTCTCTGTTGTCATGTAAACTTGCAATATAAGAGACTTTTCGCACATGCACATTACACTTCCACTTCTTTCACTAGGCATGCGCCAGAAAGTCGACCATCACAACAACAATGGTGGACTCCCGAGCTCTGCTTGTGCTGCTCACCCTGTTGAATTTATCAACACTTCTCCATCATAGTGTAGATTTACTGTAGCAACTCCACCTCGTCGCCATTTTGTTTGTTAATGTTTATACATCGCCGCCCAGTAGAAGGAAGCGTAAGTGTCACACCGCCAACTACTGGCTTGGCATGTATACTGCAGTGTTTGTGGTCATTTTTGCGGATCTGTGTGCACGACGATTGTTATCAAAACATTGTCGTCTAAATGCAAAACTTTTTTCAAAATGAAAATGGGAAACGATTCTGTTTTCAGTGGATCATTTTCGTGTAAACATGGCCTTAGACAAATAAAGGCCAATCTCGGTTAGATGTCTGGTTTGGTTGCCAAGCAGTTCATTTGGATGTATAAAACGGGTTGTTGCCTATGCACTTAAGCTAACGTTAGGTAGTTTTATATATATATATATATATATATATATATATATATATATATATATATGTATGTGCTTTGTTTTTTGTTTTTTTGGTGCATTACAATCTAAACGCAGAATCTAACTATCTAATAAAAATGACAATAAATGATTTTAATTGACCTCTTTTCAACAAATAACACAAGTTTATTTATTTTTCATGAATAATTAACTCTTATCAATGAATAAAGTGATGCTTTAAAACACAATGCATATATATTTTGTATTGTATTTGTCATCACTACTCAAAATATCCTCCATTTCTGAAGTGTCTCCTGAAAACAGTCTGTTTAAAACCTCCTGAGATTAATATTAATATTCCCTTTTTGACTTCTGGTGACACTCAGAGCCACTTGAATGAACAGATTTTTATTTTATTTTATTTTTTAAGATATTTTTTGGGGCTTTTTAGCCTTTAATGGATAGGACAGACAAACGTGAAAGGGGGAGAGAGAGAGGGAGTGACATGCAGCAAAGGGCCACAGGCTGGAGTCGAACCCGGGCCGCTGCGGCAACAGCCTTATACATGGGGCGCCTGCTCTACTACTAAGCCACCAGCGCCCCAAACAGATATTTTTAATAAAAATTTGGATATGTATTGGTAATATAACATCTAATGTGTACTTTAAAGACAACATATGTACCTTGACAATATGTTTAATAGACTGAAACGTGCCTTGCACTTCCTCCCTATGTCACGGTCGTCCATGCTTGTTAAAAAGGGGGCGTGGCTCTACTGAAGTCTATTTTAGATGACGTGGAACACTGTGTTTGGCCTATAGACATCTCATCAAATAATTCTTTGCATTTAGATCTAGACATCCTAGAAAAGTTATGTCAGTTAGGATGGACTGGGGATCTGAACAGGTTAAAAAGTCTAAACGGTGTGACCAAGATTTATGTTCAGTAGGAAGAAAAGGGGCTGAGTGTCACAGACAGGGTGGGAGGTTACAAAGTATTGAGAGGCAGACTACAACATCTCTGGTTTGGGTCTCTCTGTAGGGTTAGTTGTTAGTAAGAAAAATATAAAATGACCCTTTAAAACATGAAATTGACCAAATGTGTTGTTGCATGAACCTGCAAAAGTTCCACTGGCCAAGTAAAGCCTGATTTTTGAATATCGTATTACAGCTATGTAGCTCTAGTTTCCAAATGAAAGCAAAGAATTATATTCCTGGTGTGTACAGAAACCCAAAATTCAAGATTCAAGTGGTTTAGTGTAGACGTTGTTTGCCACTGACCCTTCTCCCAAATGTCCCCTCGTCCTGCAAAGCTCTGCACATAAATTACACGACGGTGCTGCGTGTGCCCTCTCCTCCATCACACCTCTTCTGTGGTGCTGCACACACAGCTACAAATATATCTTACCATGCAGCAAGCTCATGAGCAGAGTGGAACCTGACACAGTGTGACCTCTGCAAGAGAGAAGCTCCTCAAATGAGTGTTTCCTCCACTTGTCTGTGGGTCAAGGATCTGTGCAGATCGAACAGTGTGCGTCCTTTGTTAGAGCAGCACTGTGGAGATCAGCGTTAAGGCAGAAAGTGTGCACTTGTGGAAGTGATGCAGGCAGATTTTGAATTAAAATGAGAGAGATCATCCACAAGGAGAAAAGAGTCACCTGCTATGATGAATAGATCCTATTTGCTGTTTGATTTATGTTCCCCCCTTCTGTGTTTTGTGTAAGTTTTTGTTTTTAATGCCTGAGTTATCAGGATTGTTTTCGCTGATTCCAGAGGAGAATTTTTTCTTGCTTTTGCTCATATGAATGTTGATAAGCGTAATGGAAAGAATTCGGAAAGGAGGAAACTGTTCCCCAAAAAAAATCCTCTGCGCTATTTCCTCTGACAGGAAATTGTGTCTTTGATGTAAGCCACCACACTCATCTGGTCATCGCATGCGAGGTGTCACTCCTTCCTACGGCTGGGAGGAGGAAATTTGCCATGGCCTCTGTGGCTCATGCAGAATGCCCGTGTGAATGACACCGAAGCCCCTAAAAGATGCCAAAATAAGATTGTAAATTTTAATAAATCTGTGTACCAAAAGTGTGTCTGATGGAGGCATATACTGTACTTGGGAAAGTAGGACACCAAGACAGCTCCATTTGTCGTCCACTTGTCGTGCACTTGCGTCATGCTTCCTCTGGCAGCGGGGGAGTGTCACTAATGAACACTATTGACCAAGCACAGTCTGGGATGAAGATTCACACCTGCCAGACTACCAGGGAGTGTGTCCTCAGTGTGTGTGTGTGTGTCACCTACACTGACAGTGTAAGGGGTCATTTTCCTGTGGAGCGTCCCACATGGTCTCAGATCAGTCAGTCAGACACAGGAAGCGGATGATATCACACTCACATGCCTGTGACATCATGCATTTTGCTTGTTATTTCTCACAGTTGCATTTGAGAAGCAGAATTGAGATGAAGTTGTGTGACGTGTGGGCTGTGGTATCGGTGTTACAGTATGTGATTTATATCCTGCAAACAGACGGTGGAGGCACGCTGATCTTGATGCGTTGTTTGTCACAGTTAGAGTCGACTGCATCATTACTGCAGTGTGCCGCCTGGGTCTGCTCAGCGTCAGGGGGCGCAGGAGTCGTCATTAATAATGTTAACAAGGCCATCAAGACGAACGTGATCTTTGTCAAGGTCAGGTTTGATGCAGAGAGGAGAAATCTCAGCATGACAAAGTGAGTCTGCTAACGTGTTACTGTAGGTATGTGTGGAGAAAGAAAAGCTCTTCAAAACAAAATTTTTACTTCGCAGCTCTTTGCATATAAACACAGATCTGAGTGAACAGAGGTGGCAGAAAATGAGAAAATCAACAGCACTCTCTTCAAAGTCACCCTGAAGCCACAACAGCAGGCACCTGTAGACTATCACTTCATTAAGCAGTGATTGGGCGCAGGCTGCAATAAATGCAGCTTCTCTGCTTCACACACACATGCAGAGCAAAGTAGCTTCAGGGCAGTTGGGCTACTGTTGCTTTGACTTGGCTGTAAACTTTGCCACACGGAAATGGCTTGTGGAGTTCATTTGGGGTAAGTTTGTTTCAGTTCTTCTAAGTATGTGTTAAGTTGCTGTTTCATTTCCTCTAATCTTGATGTTTTGTCCTCTGCAGGATCTTCCTGATTTTTGTAGTTCAAGCAGAGCATGTATGCTGTTTGTGGGCTTCACAAGGTGAGCAGAGTGCACATGTGCCACTCTAGTGCTGTGATTTACCAGCTGTGGTTTCACACTCTTGTTTCTCTTGCAGCTCAGAGCTCCCAGAGACAAAATGGCAACGCATATGTTGGCTTCTCGCAATGGAACAGTGGACTTGGTGGCAGCTATCCCCAGAATCAACTCAGACAGGCCTCAGTTTCTCCAGGCTCAGCCCAGAGTGGTAGCCTCAACACCAGGACTGCAGTTATCAGTGGTTATGGCCAGGGACTCTCCAGTAGTGGCCACACACAAACTGTTTCACAGCCAGCCAAAAGTGGCTACGCTTCAGTCAGGTTGGTGCAGAGCAGCTCGGTGTCAAAACCTAACTGGCAAACGTTTAAGTTACATCGGGTGACTGAACAAAAGTCACCAAAACAGTTTTTTGGCCTTTCTACTGCTATTGCAAGTGGAAGTTCTGTGAGTAAGTATGATCAGAAGAGAACCAAGCCAGCTCAGCAGGATAACCCACGTACTAGCAAATATCAGTCCAGCAGTTATGCATCTGCTCAGAGTCCTTCTAGGGCAAGCTACTCCTACAAGTCAACGGCACAGAAAGCTCCAGCTGCTGCAAAAACAGCAACCTACCAGTCTTCCAGCCTGTTCAGCAGCGGTGCTCCTGCGCCAAACAGAAGCCCCGTAAGGACGAAAACATCAGCCAGTGCCCCTGCTAGAAGAGTGACTCCACGTCGTGGCTCTGACGCATCGAAACCCTCCAGTTTCTCATCGCTTCAAAACCAGGGAACTAGAAACAACCCCAGCCAGACCGGGGCTGGGAAACCATACAGAAGCAAACTGTTTTCTGTGAATGCAGGAAACACCAAAGAGACCTACAAGCCTACTTCTAAGTCCAACATGGCCTCAAGCTATGGAAGTTATGGCCGATCTCCTTCAGTGTCTGATAAACAAAGTGTTTCCACCAGCTTCCAGCCACGTGGTGTGGTGCCCTCAAGTCAGAGGTTGAGCTACAGCAGAAACCCGGTGCAGGGAGCTCATAACCCTCCTGCCTCCGGGAGTAGCAGAGCAGGAACCTCTGGTCAGCGCTTCGCCCCATCCAAAGTCCACAACATCCCAGAACGCTACGGTGGCTCTCCCATCAGACGGCTGAGGGATCCTGATAACCAGAGGGAAGTGAGTGTGAGGAAGCCACAGCAGACCTACGTGTCTTCCCTGCGGCAGGTGGCTCGGCAGTCCTACGTGGCTCCTCAACAGCAGGCTGCACCTGAGAAACCACAGGAAAACAAATGGCAGAGGATCAGGATGAGGCCACAGCTTGGACAGTAGCAGGTGAGAATCTGATCATTTCTTGCCCTTTTTTTAAATTTAAACCTGGTTACTAATGTGTCGTCTTCCAACAGGTGCAGCAGGTGTCCTGTGATTGAGTGTTTTTTGAAATA
Source organism: Epinephelus moara (assembly GCF_006386435.1). NCBI lineage: Eukaryota > Metazoa > Chordata > Actinopteri > Perciformes > Serranidae > Epinephelus > Epinephelus moara. The sequence goes on from NC_065527.1 coordinate 6,166,318, forward strand.
AATTATTTTAAATCTCTTGCATCTTGACTTCATCTCTTGGATGTGTGCTGCTAGAAAAGTGTCTTGCTGTAGGCTTGGTGCCATCTAGTGGGTAAAAGATGTGTTGCAAAATGGTTCCTCTAAACCAGTCTTGATGTGCCCAGTGTTGGCAATTCTTTCAATAATGAGGTCTCAGCCATACAGCTGAGTGTTAAGTTGGTGCTATTGCTAGATTACTCAGTGACAGCCTAAACAAAATGGCGCCATGCTTAGAGCCAGTCAGATTAAAGACTGCGGTTTCTAAAAGCGCTCTGTCTGAGCACTCTAAAATTAATTTTGGGACTTTAAATTAGTCTTCAAGTGGGACCTTTGACCCTAAACCTGAAACTCTGCTACTGAATGCTGCAAAGGCTGAGACTAGTTTGATAAGGCTTGACTTTCTTGCAAGGGGGTTTCTAGAGTATTGTGTGCATTAGACTCCATGTTCAGCACTTAACAGTATCCTGTCTTGTAACTGTCAGACCAGTGTTTGACCTTCTCCTTCTCAAACTTTGCACAAAGGTCCAGTCTCATGCCAGATATCCTCAGCTGTAAACTCAAGCCAATAGTCCTGATGGTGGCGCTACTGCAAGCGTCTAAAGTTCAAAACTTTGAAAATTCATAACAAATCAACCATACGTGCTACAACTTTCAAACTGTAGCCCCAATACTGACAAAACTTTTGTACATTTAAACCTATTAAAAATTATGTAGTTCATCAGTTTTTCAAACTGTAAAACCTATAAACCTATCTCCTCCCACAATTTTTGCTCATTTGACACCAAACTTGCTACAGAGCATCTTCAGACTGTCCTACAAAAACTACATTTCTCAGATTTTTGATTAATCAAAAATTGAGCCTACAGTGCATCAAAATGTTTGACTGTAAACATACATGCAAATTCTTGCTAAATAAATCTTCAATGTTCATGAAAAAAAGACAAAATTCTAGAGTCATGGTAGATGATGTGTGGCAAATTTCAGAATTTTATCTCAAAAACTGAATTTTTGACAGCAGCATTTTGAATTTTGCTCTAATGTGAACAATTGGAGTCAATGTAAAAATGGTAATTTTAAACAGTTTTTCACTTATGGAGCAAATCAATCATTGTTACAAACAAATTACCAACATCTCCATGCTGTCTAGATGCAATATGTGTATTTGCAGATTTTTGTCTTAATAACTGAATTTTTTACAGTGGTTTGAAATCTGCTTTTCCATGCATGAACGGCTGCTAAACCTGCACGTCTGGCTTAGTCAGTTTGTGAAGCTACACATGAATTGTCACTGACTAATTAGCTCCGTGAGAGAGAAATTGATTCTTAGTCTCAGAGGTTGTGAGTTCAACCCTCAGCTGATGCAAAAGGCAGATTGTTTTGCTAAATTCCTAAATGTCTTCCAGTTCTTCTGCGTGTTGCTCAGAATTGCCTAAAAATGCCCGGACCTGACCCATCGCTGCGCAGCAGCTATAATTTTTCTTGTAGTTGAACTCAAGCTAATATGAAGTAAAAGGGTACTGCACTGATATTTGAACCAAGTGTGTTGAATACCAGTCAACCACTCAACCTGAGCTGTGATTATATTTCCTTAAAGTGGTGTAAAGCATGGGCGTCTAACATCACACGCCAAAGGGTCCACTCCAGCCCTCTAGATGACTTTGCACACCTAGGGCTGTATTCAAACATTCTGAGAATACTCAGAGCTCCTTACTAAGCCTTAAAACCTTGGCGTCATTTAGGAAAGTTCTCAGCAACTGTGAGCAAGGCAGGGACAAACTTGTACCTTAGTGAGGAGGTGTGGTTGACCCTGTTGCAAGGTATGATGCAGACCTTAACAGATGTGATTGGTTGTCACAGACACACCCTTTTGTGAGCCTGTAAGGTGTGGACACCCAGTGGATGTGAAATGAACTGACTGTGAAAGTGTCATTGTTAGTGTGGTCACTCTGCTGATGGAAGGTTGAGAGACTCAACTCATCACTGATGCACTGTTGCATTTTTCCAGTTTTCCAAATACCTTGTGTTGTGAACTCTTATTTCTGGCGTTATAGCATTAGGTGGGAAATGTGAGTATGAGACTGACAAACATTCTCCCTGCATGATCTAATTGTATAGCATTTCATTAACTCACTGCCGTCCAGTGTTTAGAGAATATTTCACCAACCTTTGTTTCCACCATTTTCTCCGGTTTAAGAAACTCTCAAGCCTCCTAAAAGTTCTCGTCTCTACTCAAAGTTTTCACCTTAGGACCTCTCTTAAGGTCTAAGATGCTTTGTGAATGACTTATCTTTACAAGGACCTAGTCTTTTAAGGGGAAATTCTAAGAATTTCATCACTAGGAGCAACCCTTTGTACTTGGAGGCTTTGTGAATACAGCCAAATATTTAAAGGGATTGATATTTATAGGTTATTATGCAGTGGTTTTAGTGGTCCTGACCACCACACTAAAATGAGTTTGACAGAAGATTACAAAGAGACATCAGCCAAAAGATCCTGCTGGTGTCAAAGAGAACATTTCAGTCTATTTTTGAACAGGCTACTCTATGTGAAGCCAATAAGATCATCAATGACTCCTCATGTTCTGGGTACAGAGCACAAGCTGCTGCCCTCTGGTGGGAGATTCAGAGCACCTTGTTGCAGACTGAACAGGTTCAAAAATTAATTCATACCTCTGTCTATAAAGCTTTTACTGGCATTGGTTTATTTGTATTTCATATGGGCATTTTTAGAGTATTATCTTATTCATTTATCTTTTTGCGTTTGTTCTTGCTATGTTGGGTATAATGTTGATTTGTCTCTGTACTGTACTGTGTTGTGTGTTGTATTTCTGAGGCTGCAGTATGGGTGCAGGGCCCAAGACAAATTTCCTACATTGTAGGTCTTGGATATAACTCCATCACCATCAATTTCTGCATTTGGCTTCAAATTACTGAATATAAATCAGTTTATTTTGCTCATCTTAAAGTTAAACTGACAATTATCTAAACACAGACCTGTTCTGTACTCAAACCAGAGCAAAGGAATAGATGTTACTGAGTTAAAAGGCAAGTGTGGTGACTCATTTTGCAAAATGTAAATCTGTCTTTTGCAACAGCGACACCAACGACAGGGAGTTGTTTTCTGTGATTAAAACAATTTTTTAATATCATAATTAGCTGAACAAGGCCACTCAGGAGCTCAGCAGAGAGAACAGGACAATCAAAAAGAAAAATCTGTAAATTCCAGACACAAAACAAATATTAAAATGTTGTGGGTTTTTTAATGCATTTTGGCAACACCCTGTGGTCACATCAGTAAACTACGGTTCAGTGAGGCTGTTGTGTTTCTGTAAATACAACATGCCCAGTGTGATCGCAGATGAATATACATTTTTCTCCTGTATTTTTAGTGATGTGCAGCCAGTGAACACATATAAACCACAGTAACCATAAAGTTCAATCACCTCAGAAAGACTGAACATTACAACCTTTGTTCTTCTGCAGAGCTGCTGTATTAGACCACAATAGTTTTAGCCAAGTGAACCTAACAAACAGAGTAGATGTGGGGTTTTAACCCACAGTGGTTTCCTCCTCTGGCTCTGTGGGAAACTGAAACCTCAGTCAGAGGGCAGAAAGAGACGCTGCAGAGACAGAAAGCTTTAAAACCAGAGGGAAATGTCACTGGTGTCAAACAGACACTTGACAGTTTTCATTTTCAGTTTAGTTTCAGTTTTCCAGTTTGTCTGTTCTCGGCTGCTGTAGAGGACTCGCTCCCTACATAGATATAAATAACTCATATCCAAACAACAGAGCAGACGAGGGAAAATGATACAGTCCTTTATTTAAGGTGCTATTAAAAACAAAATGCATTAGTGTGGATGTAGCCTCAGAAGCTGATGTCAGCTAGCTTTGGAAGGCAGAGTTGAGTTTGTGGGTGCAGGTACAGAGGCAGGTGGTTGTGGAACACTGTTCTATGGACCCAACTCAACGAAACACCAGTTATGAGACCGTGCCAACCTGATGACGCCATAACCTTGCCTGCACTCTGCAGCCAGATCGGGTCGAGTAAAATGATTGATGTGTTTAAATATTTCTTGTGGCAGAGGAGTTCCTGATTGGTAGCTGTTTGTACAGTATCCAGACGAACAGGAGTGGCAGCTGAGAATCTAAGCAAGCGATAGCATTCATATGAAACTGCCCCTCAAGCAGTTGGAGTCAGAAAAAAAAGTATTTTCCTGAAATAAAAAAGGCAAAAAGTCCACCATGACAACTTTAAACATTTCTGTCAAACCAAACGTCTGTAAAAGAGACAGAAAGATGATTAAAAAAAAGTGCTACTGCCATTAATAAAAGTTTGGAGGAAGCCTTGATCTCATTGTTTTTTCTGGCCAGCAGTCGCGTTAACATGAACCGCAAAGGTTTCTGCCACTAGTAAGGGGAAGATTATGGAAGCATCTCCGCACACCTATGAAGACACAATGACAAATGTGTTTTAAAACAAAAACACAAAAATAAGCTTTGTGCAACTTTGATATTAGAATCCAAAGTCAAATATATAGAACTTCAGTTTGATAGATACCTTCACTGGTCTTGCATCTACACTGATCTTGCCCCAGGACACGGCCTCATCAGGTCTGGCCCCTGAGTCACAACCATCAAACTCCTGAGCCGTGTTCACATACACTGCGTGGTCAACTCCATCCCTCTGGAAGAAGAGAAAGCAAACTGATATCATTTGTGTGTGTCCAGATCTTTTTGGTTGAGCTGCCTGAAAAACCATAAAATGGGACACACCAAACTCAAAAACGTACGAACAAAAATACTAACCCAGGAGTTGGCGTTGCATATGTGGTGTTTGGCTACGCCTCCTCCCAGGGCGATCATCCCTGTGCTGTTGGCAGCCGCTACGAGTCGGTACAGGTTTGTAATATCTGGAACCAAATGCATCGTGTAAGACCAACTAACAACACAGGGACAAAATCAGTAAGCACTGATGAAGACTCTTTTACCTTCAACTATGTTGACTATCAAGCCCGGGTTCTTCATTGAGAAGAGGTAGAGGATGTCTCCTAGAGCTCCGTCTGTCAGGGCAGGGCAGAACACCGGGACATTATTCTAAAACAGACACCAGATCACTGCTCAGTATCACCATAGGACCGGACCCAGACTGTAAAATGACATGTCTGAAACTTTTGCCTATCTGGCAACGGCAACGTTAATATTACAGAGAACACAAAAACATCAGCATCATCAAATAGAAACTCCCTGGAGGCCTGGGAGAAAAAGCTAAAACACACCGGCAGCGAACGACGTGCATCAAAAAATATGATAGACCCACCACCCCGCAGCACTTCACACCACTGTCCTATTCCAAGCCTCACCGCCCTGGAATTAAAGGCATTTCTTCCCCCACTTTCCTCCTTGGCAGCTCTTTCTCTCTGATCCTACGGCAGCTCGACTCCTCTCCTCACCACTGATGTGAGGAGAACTCTGTTGCTGTGTCTCGTGTGTGACGAGGGATGGATAAGGAGAGACTTGTTGAGGTCAAGAAATATCCCGAGCTTAACAATCAACAGCTCTGACATTATAAACCCCATGGCCAAAAAAGGTATTGCCTGGCGAGTCATAGCTCTGGAAATCAAGACCTTAGGTGAGAAATCTTTTGTTAAGGGTGTTCACGCATGATTTTAAGCTAACACAGCGGTGGAAGAGGTGCAGTTTATGGGTCGGGTGGTTGATTGACACAATATAACATTTTTAGTAACCCATGTATCAGTTTGTTTATTTTATATCCTCTCCTGACACTACTAAATATGATAGCTCGTTTGGTGTTCACTTTCTGCAGAAGCACCTTCACTTCAAAACAAACGCCAATTAAGATCAACTGGCGCACACAGTCAACTAACGAGGACAATGGGATTCAACATGATGAGAGAGAGATGTGACGTAGACTTTCATTAGGACTTTTCTCAAGAACAAATTTAAGAAAAAAACTTGATTCTGAATTGTGACGAACTTTGAAAAGTCAGTTTCAACATGAGCGCTATGTGAATGAATCATTGGTGCTCAGAAAGACATTTAATATTCCTAATAACTGAGATTTTATTGTGATGATGGTTTGCAGAAACATGATGAATTAACGATACTGAATGTTCGCTAGAAATATCCACAGCCATGCATGATGACATCTGCTCTGGTACCATTGGAGAACTTCGTTGGTCTGATAAGTGGTGGAGCGGGCACAACCATTGACATGCAAACCAATGTTTAAGGGTGGTTCTACATCCATTTTTGGCTAACTGAGGCTGGTGCACTTGCGCTCAGTTCCACAATAAGATTTATAGAACAGAGTCAGACGCAGGCTACGTGCAGCTTTATGAATCTAACGAGTAAAATACATGTGCACTATTCTGTCTTTGTACGTACACACAGTTTACACCCGGACCTGGACATTGATGTATACCAGGACTCACCTTGTAGGCCCAGTAGTAAACAGATTCAGGGTTGTTGATCTCCTTGCCCAGTCGACAGATCACCTTAGATGGAGTCCAGTGAACGCCCTGAGTGGATTCATTTTCAAAATATTGTTTTGTTTTTCTTTTTGTTTTGTTTTTTTACTTTTTGTTTTACTGCAAAGTAAAAGAAAGAAAAACGTCATAACAAATGTTCAAAATAGAGTCCAGGCACCTGATTGTTCTGCTCCCACAACATCTTCGTCAGGATCGGAGTCATCCATTCATTAAATATATTATAGTTTTCATCAGGCATCAGAACATTTCCTTGCCTGACAGACGAGAAATGTTAATATCATACTCCTCACAATAATGCTGATAGCATAAAAAAAATCTGACACTAAAATAGCATTTTTCAGACAGGCGAATCAGGAAAAAATGAACTTTGGTCAAGACATGTCTGCGTCTCAGCAACCCACTCCATAGATTTAGTAGCGTATACCATTTCATTCCATTGGGGCAGCGTTTGTTAGCTTTGTTAGCTTCAGTACAGGCTCACTAGCTGCAGTGTTGTTAAAGGCAAAACTCCTTTTCCTAATTTCATAAAGCCAAATTTGCTAGATGTCATATTCTGATCATCAGACATGTTCTCTGACCTGTTAAGGCCTTTTCCGTACAGATCCTTGCCAGGCAGGGTAAAGTCTCCCATGTAAATCGGGCCCATACACTTGATTAGGTCCTCCTCTATACCGCCAGCTGTGGTCACCAAGACATCCACCTACACAGAGGAAGAAGAATATTGTGTTAGGGAGCAAATGTAATGTGTAATATGCTGTTTTGAAGTACAATACGTATCAGAGCATGTAGCTTAGATTTAGATCGTTCTAATGTCTCATGTATCTGAAGAGGGTCGTACCCATAGACGATATACAGAAGTGGAAGCCAGTGCAGAAATGCCTTAAACCTGCATTCTTTCTAATGACCAGCAGGGGATGACTTGACAGGTTACAAGAAAATTATTTATTACCTTGGAAATCATTTACCTAATGAGTTTATCGGTAGTTTCAAATCTTCTTCAACACAGCATGATGTACACTTTGTAAAATATGGTCCCATTTAGGGTAAAATAGATGATCACACCTTCAACTCAAACCACCAAAATATATCATTTAATAGGCTAATTAAATTAATATTGTAAACATGCGGAAGACTAGTCGACTAATGGCCCTAAATGATGAATATTGGTCGACTAGGAGAATTCTTAGTTGGGTAGTCTGGGGCCGTTAGTGGCTGCTTTGGTAAGGAACCGGAACCAGGACGAGAGAGACAGGATCCGGAATTTGATGGATGCGCCTTTCCGTCAAAATAAAAGCACCAAGCTAATAAAAATGCGGTGAAACTTTTTAATTTAGAGAATATAATTTACAAGAAAAGCCCCAAGCCATTAAGCTAACCTTTTTCTTTTATTGTGAATCGATGGTGTGCCAGAATTTAAGTTTTACTTTGGTGAACACTTTTACTTTGGTGAATTTGGTGAATTCCGGATCCGCTCTCTAGACTGGAACCAGAATCCAGACAAAATTCAGAGTGAATGGAAACCAAGCTCTAAGCCGTATGTGAAGAGCCTGGTGACGCGAGGCTGTCGGGGGCAGGCCTAGAAGCGGAGCAATGTATCGATTGGACTGCGTTTAAATAGCCATGAACCCCAAAAGCATGAATCCCAAATAATATTAGAGTTAACGTATGGATGTACCTTGCTTACCAAGCTAGCTAGCTAGTGCTAGCATTAGCTGATAACTTAGCATGCTAGCACTAGCTGGTAATCTGTGTTTAACCATGGACTGTCCACAGACTCTGGGTCAGATCCACCCCTCGCTCCTCCCCAGCTCCGCCCTACTGTCTGAATTATTTGTATATTATTAAAAATTATTTGTACAATTTTTGGTCCAAATATGGTCACTTCTGGCTCCAAAAAAACAAGATGGCAATGACCAAAATGCCAACTCGAAGTTTCATAGTCCACAAACCAGTGGGTGACTACAGTCTATAGTCGTACCATTTGGTGTTCAGCGAGGTAGCGGATATTCTCCCTGACTCCACAGCTGATGAGATTTGACGTGTAACCGAGGAAGATGGTGCAGCCCCTGAGGCAGGGGCAGGTGGATGGATCCTCCTGATTTATTCCATTCACCAAGTTCCCTGGTTGCTGACGCTTTTTTATCTGTAAATGTGGAGCAGACAGCAGTTCAAGTTCAATTTTTTTTCAGACCAAAATTTCAGAAATCACTTTAAAATGCTTTGCAGGTTAAAAATAAATAAGTAGATGCACACACACATATGCTTAACAAATTTAAAGCTTAACTAAACAAATGAAGAAAAAGAAAACTTGTACAAAACTCAAATCAGAAGTCACTGTTCAACACTTGATGCTTCCATTATGAGATTTGGATTGATTAATATTTTCTATTATTGTTTTGTCTGCCACTCAGAAATTTTATCTGCTACTTCTGAAATTACGTCATTCCATTGTTTTGCAAATCACTAGTGAGTCTCAAGTCTTTGCACTCAAGTCCCAAGTGCTAAATACTAAATCAAATATTACATATACAAAAATCATGGATGCAAGTGTGACTGACCTTAATCATATAAAAAGTACTGCTGACTTTTACTTTCATAACATTTAGCACAATTAACCACAGCAGACTGAATTTCTCATCACATATCAAAGTTTGGTTTCCACGCCCACATACGACATGCAAGGTACCCTGGGTGTGTTGGTTGTTGTAGTTCTGGGACACCGTGTCAACTTCAGCCTGTTACATACATTGTCTTCTTTCAAGATACACTATCATTTTCACAGGAAATTTAATATTTATATACAGTCTCTTTCAAAATAAAGGCACTATGTCTCTATAACAACACGAATTGACGATTTTTTTCCTTCAGCAACTAGTATGTGTTTAGGGTTAGTAATAAGAACAGGGTTTGGCTTTTTTAATCTTATGAGCCGCGAACACCGCGAACTGTGAAATATTTTGTTAAAAGACGTATTTTCTACTATGCATGCACTCTATATAGCATAGCCGTTGAATTTTTCACCTTGAAAAACTTTATAAATAGAGCTGTATTACATTCATCAAGCTATTGCCTAATTTCTTTGTATGCTAACTTAAAATTGTGCTGTCTGTACATATATGCATGTTGTAAATTAAACTTAACAATGCCTGAGGACACGATGTTACCTGCAGCAGCAAAGATAATAACATAAAAGTCTCTAAAGAATTTGAAGTTCTACTTGTGTAGCACCCATCTTCTCACCATGTTGTTAATCTCCATGACAGCTCTGCCAAAGTGGGAAGCCTGGTAGCCTGTGTTGAGAAAGGACTGCAGCAGGGCGTGGTGGTCGATTCCTTGGTTAAAGTCGTAGCCCTGGACCGTTGGTGCACCCTTTGGTATGGGGTCAGTGGGTCTACAGAGCTGCGTAGGTAGTGGGTGGTTATGGTGTGCCATGTTGTCTGAAAGAACAATAAGATACACCGTCGTAAATAATTCCTTGAAGTTGAACATCTATAGTACTTAGGATCTGAAGCACTCGAGCACATCAAACCAGCACCAAGGAACTAGTGGCAACAAAGGCGTACTGTTGCTTTACCTCATGTCACCTGTGTCTCAGCCAAAAAGTTGCTCTTGAACACACCGCATTATTCATTACGATCATTATCTGTCTTATTCATTGTATTTATAACTGACAAAAAAAGAGCTAATACGAGACAAACACATATAAAAAACTTAGCAAACAAACAATAATAAATAGCATAAAGTGGGAGAATACAGTATGTACAAATTTGCACATTTTGTCTTCCTGTTTTTGTATTTCACCCAGATGCCTTTTCATTTACCCTTATGCTAATGCTTATGCACATTAACTAATTAAGTGTCTGGTTTAATTCCTTCAATCCAGGACTGAAATATCAAAAAAAGGTAAACTGTACTGTGTATTATTATTATTAGAAAGATAAGTATTAAAAATCTGTCATGGTATTTAGAACTAACAACACTGCTGGTCTCTTTCATGAAGGTAGATTTTAAAATTACCTGTTGTTGACAAAAAAATCTCTTGACGAAATACATCTGTGTGATTTTGTCAATGCGCCTTTCCCATTAAAAAACACGGACACCTGCTGCATTAATTTATGGGACCAGGAGGGTGGAGTGGCAGGTAGAACCGGAGCTGCGGTTGGCTCTGCCTCTTTTGGTAATTACATAAATGTCTGTGTGTGTGTTTGCATGTGTTTAAACCTGTTTGCATTTGGTAAATGGAGTGAAGAGAGGCCGTCTCTAAAACAAAAAGTTTGGTGACATACCATCTTTTAATGCATCCCTTGGTTGTTACTCAGTCCATGCCCCTCTCACTGAAGAAAGAGACTGTATGTAAATGGTAAATTTCCTGTGACAACAGAAGTGTATTTTGAAAGAAGACAATGCATGTAACAGGCAGAACTTGACACGGTGTCCCAGAACGTCAACAAGGGTACCTTGCATGTCATATCAGTTAGATCTTCAGGCTGATTTTACAGGATGTGTAAGAGGATAAAAAGTATAAAAGTATTCTGAGAATGTGTGGGTTTGAATATTGTCACATATACTTTACACAAAGCAAGCAAAATAAGTTGACAATCAAAATAAAATGTTGCCGGGCAACTGTAAGATTAGAAACATGTGTGAACAGTGGACCAGTTTGACTGGCACGATCAGATGAGTTTGTTGGAAGGCTGACCGTGTATCATGTAAACAGGTTACAGAGAAAAACAGACTGATCATACAGAGTGCTGTGGGAAATGAAGACACAGTTGTGAGTGTTGTGACTAAAAAAAATTGCATCTGTAGGGACTTGTAAGCAATTAAAATTATGAACTCAGTAACGAGGCATGTACATGGGTGTGCATTTCGCAGCTACAACAGTGTTTTCAAACTTGGTGGAAATACCAGCTTGTGGTAGGAAGGTTACAGATATATCTTATTTACTGTTTGCCCACAGACAAATGTTACTGAAGTAGTAGGCTATCACCAGAAGAGTATGTACACTGTGTTATCATTTATTGTCTGGTGCAACTTAATCAAAAATGTGAGTATATTTTTAACACAAATGCATGTTGTCCTGTAGACGGGCACGTGCTCAAGCACCTGCCCTTTTGCCCTCTGTCTAGAGTGCCCTTTTTGCAAGACACGTTTTTCTATTTCTCTCAGTAATTTCATATTTAGCTCAGTCAGGAACACTTCAGCCAAAGAAAACGTTATTTCCATTTCCACTGTTCTGGGGCCTCTCTGGCAGAGGGCGGAAAGAGCACACCTCTCTGCCCTTCCACGCACAAACAAGGAAAGCCTGAGGCAGGGAGAGCAGCAGCAAAGACCCCCAGGAACAGAACAGAGCAGCATCAATGACAAACAGAAATGACATATTAAGTCTGAGTGTGAAAAGGAGGAGCTGGGGTGGAGGCAGGTTGCAAAGCAGCTTGCAGAGGAAGCAGCAACAGTAGGCAGGCTGGAGCGATTTAAATAGGGCGCCCTGAATGAGTTTCACCAACTGGGGCGCGTCTTTATCAGCTGATCTGTCAATCAGCTGATATCAGATCAGCTGATAAAGACGCGTCACAACCACCACCAAGTGACACTTCTGAGGAGGGCGGAAGTTTCCGCTGAAACATGTCAAGGTGTGTAACATCCTAACATGTCTGAGATAAAAGAACAACTAAAGTCATTATCAGAAACTAAAGACATAATGAACACCACTGAACTATTAATTTGAACTAAGTTTACGTCTCCCACACTGTGGCAATAATATTAATAAATAAATATGACAATCGCTCTGAGGATTTCATCCTGGTTCCTAACAGCAGTCAGGGTACTGTTGGTTATGACATGAAGGTCTGTGCCTCCCCAGACCATCACTGACCCACTGCCAAGCCGGTCATGCTGGACCATGTCACCACGGCGTCTCCAGACTCTTTCATGCCTGTCACATGCGCTCAGTGTGAACCTGCTCTCATCTGTAAAGAGAACAGGATGCCAATGTCGGACCTGCCAATTCTGGTGATGCCAATCAAGCTGCATGGTGCTGGGCTGTGAGCACAGGTCCCACTAGAGGACGTTGGGCCCTCATGCTACCCTCATGGAGTCTGTTTCTGACAGTGTGGTCAGAAACATGCACACCAGTAGCCTGCTGGAGGTCATTTTGTAGGGCTCTGGCAGTGCTCCTCCTGTTCCTCCTCACACAAAGGGGCAGATACCGGTCTTGCTGCTGGGGGGCTACGGCCCTGTCCAGCTCTCCTTGTGTAACTGCTGGTCTCCTGGTGTCTCCTTCATGCTCTTGAGACTGTGCTGAGAGACACAGCGAACCTTCTTGTATGGACGTGCCATCCTGGAGGGGCTGGACTACCATGCTACCAGTAGTGACAAGGACACTAGCAGAAGACCAAACTAGAGAAGAATCAGTCAGGAAGGATAAGGAGAGAGCAACTGTCTGTGGACACCACATGTAAAACCATTTTCTTTTGGGGGTTGTCTTGCTTTTGCCTCTCCATTGCACCTGTTGTCACTTTGATTTGCATCAAAGCAGCTGAAACTGATTCACAATCACTTGAGCTTCCTGAATGGACAGACTGATATCCCTGAAGTTTAACTGACTTGGTGTTATACCAATAACATTTTGAGCAAGTGGGCCAATTAAATTTAAGAAGTTGTGCAGAAGTAAGTGCACCAGTACAGTTGTACCACAAATCCAAAACATTTTGACACTCGTTTTCTGATAACGTGCTGTGGCAGTTTTATATGTGTCAAGCCTCAGACTGTTGCGCCCTTGCTTCGAGGCAAACGACAATTTACTAGCAAATAAGATCAGTGAAATAATGTCTACACCCTTTAAGGTAGTGCCTGTTGTGACGATTGACATTGATTCATGCAGAGTGTTTTTGACAGTGAGGTGCAAATGACAGAAAGAACCTGGCTTGTTGCCTTCTAACTAGTCTATCGAGATAATCAGGCTTTCAGTCAGAGATGTTGTGTGTTTTATTTCACATTTTCTTCCTCCTTAAAACTTGGCGCCTACATTCCTCACAATGCAACACGGCTGCGTCTAGCAAAGATGACAAGTGCGCTGCAGAGGTCGGGTGAGTTCGCCTCTTTTTATGCCCTAATGTTTTCAGGTTGTTAGTCCATCCATCCCATTCTCGTGAACGCAATATCTTAGGAACATCCATCGTCCCAACATTAACACATCCACTTGGAGTCAACGATGATCTGATTAGATTTTGGTGGTCAGGTCAAAGGTCGAGGTCACTGTGACCTCGTCCGTCTCATTCTGGTAAATTCGGTATCTCAGGAACGCCTTGAGGGAATTTCTTTAGATTTAGCAGAACTTCCACTTGGTTCAAAGGGTTAGATATTGGACATCAAAGGTCAGAAGACAAGGTTGCTGTGTCTGCTCGTGTCCATCTTATTCTTGTAAACACAATATCTCAAGAAGGCCTTCAAGAAATTTGGTTAAATTTGGCATAAGAGTCCACTTGGAATTTGATGATCAAAGTTCACTGTGACCTCACAAAAAGAATTAATTCACTAATTATGACAAAATTTCATACAACTCTCCAGTAGGATTAATTAATAAATGAAGTGATTCATTTTATAACCCAATGCCAACTTCTCTGTGACATCACAATCATCCAGAAACACTTTGCTGGTCGTTATTCAACATCATAACTCAGGAACAGACGGGGAGACCTTTGGTTGGACACTGATTCAGTAACACATAATCTTGGGTGCCCTACGCAAGGGTGTAGGTTTGCATATGGAAGGTAGGGACATGTCCCTGCCAGCATTTTAGGAGGACAGAATTGTCCCTACCAATACTTGAGCAAACTCGTTTACATTATCTTCATTCTGAAATGAAAAGTTTGGGACAAATCACATCTCGTATTGATTCAGTGAGGGACAGTGCGTCAATATGGGACGATCCTGCATCGTACCTGATCAGTTGTGTTATTCCACCTTCAATGAAGAGCAGAACACTGCTGGTTAAACTGCCTCCTTCAGAGAGAGTCTCAAACAGGTTCTGTGTCTGTCAGATGATCTGAAGGGTAGACTACCACATCAGCAGAGCAATAATATCACGCCTATAGGACAGGTCTTTTTTTTTTCTTAAAACATTGTGACTTTATCTTATAATGACGAAAACTCTGTGTGTGTGTGTCTGTTCCACGTTTTTCTCCTCACTGACTTGGTCAATCCATGTGAAATTTGGCACAGTGGTAGAGGGTCATGGGAGGATGCCAATGAAGCAATATTACATCAATTGGCCAAAGGGGGGCGCTATAGCAACCGATTGAAATTGCAAACTTTGAATGGGCATATCTCATGCCCCGTATGTCGTAGAGACATGAAACTTTGCACAGAGATGCCTCTCCTCATGAGGAACACATTTGCCTCAAGAACCCATAACTTCCGCTTATATAGATTTTCCGCCATTTTGAATTTTTTGAAAAACACTTCAAATGGATCTCTTCCTAGGAAGTTTGAGCGATCTGCATGAAACTGGGTGAACATAATCTAGGGACCAATATCTAAAGTTCCCTCTTGGCAAAAGTTGGAAAACTTACTAAAACTGAGCTTCTATAAGGCAATGAATATTGCGGAGGGCGTGGCTCATCACATAAAGGTGTATAACATCTCAAGGGTTTCACCCATCACCACGCAACTTTGTAGGCATATGACCACACATAATCTGAGGGGACCCCTCCATTATTGACCCCATCAAACAAAATGGGGGTGCTAGAGAGCTAATTTCTTATCAAGGCCTAACCGCCATATGGATTTTTACTAAACTTGGTAGATATGTAGAACAGGACGCCTCAAGGTGACTGGAGAAATTTAACTTTAATTGGCAACTGTGTGGCGCTATAACAACAGAAAAATGCTTAAAAATGGCTAAAATGCGACCGATCGCTGTGGCTCCCCCTGTGGACCAATGTTGTTGTTTTCTAATTTTTGGTATGACTAAGTCATGGTATGGTATGCTGTACATAATCACGGAAACTGTCAGTGTGTCATTCTGTCAGTCAGTCATTCTTTCTGTCCCACGTTTTTCTACTCACTGACGTGGTCAATCTATGTGAAACTGTGCATAGGTAGAAGGTGACAAAGCTACCAATGGGTATGGACTAGTCTTTTATTAAATGACAAGTTACTATAAACTTTATTCTCGCCTTCTCAGAGAGCACAGATACGTGGGATATGTTCTGAATGTGCAGAAAGGTTTAAACATGAGCAGAAATCTTAAACACATCTAACTGTTTAAGTCCAGGGGTTCATAAATTAATTGAAATAAATTAATCACTGTTGTGAATCGGTGTCAACATTGCATGCCAGTGAAAGAGTTTACTTGCCCCAAACAAAAGACACAAAGTAGAACAGAAAAGTAAAGTATGGCCACATGTGTTGACTCAGCAGAGATAACATTACACAAGAAAAGTTGATCGAGAGAAGAATAAATATTTGAAAGCAATACAGAACACCTGAGAGCCTCCCTGCATCACACTGCATTATAGCCTGTTTTTATATTTTGAGTCGACACCTATCATCTGAATTTTGTGTTATTCTTCACATAAGCAAAGATATTGCTACCAGAGGGTAGAACGCCATTGACCTTGAAAGTGTGCTGATTGTACAGACCTCTGCAGATGTGTGTGTGAAGCATCCATGTTTTAGAATATGTAGCTTCTTTGCAGCAACATCCATATCTGCTGCATTGTCAGCTGTCATGTCTGCATATGAGTCTGGAAAGACATTGATGTAAACTGTAACGACTGGCTTGCGAAGGCATATAACTGTGAGGCAGTAATTCAGTAGTTTGCGCTCTCAAACAACTTTTCCCAGGGTCTCAGACCTTAATGAGCTTGTTAGGGCTTTGGCTTGTTCACGTCATCGTTAGGAAAGGCCAGGTGATGCAGATTTCAAAGCTTTATAAATATTCTCACTCCTGAAACCTTGTCTCAGCAATCAGCAGCCATGGGCTCCTCTAAACAGCTACCTAGCACTCTGACAACTAAAATAATGGATGCCCACAAAGCAGGAGAAGACTATAAGAAGATAGCAAAGTGTTTTCAGGGAGCTGTTTCCATAGTCAGAAGAAATGTCAGTTAACAGGAAATGTGGAGGTCAAGTTGAGGTCTGGACGAGCAAGAAAACTTTCTGAGAGAGCTGCTTGTAGGATTAGAAAGGCAAATCAAAACCCCCGTTTGTATTTAATCATAAAACTACAGCAGCTATCACAGGTAATGTTTGAGCTACTGAAGTATTTTACCTGGC
The DNA here is from genome assembly GCF_006386435.1 of Epinephelus moara. Classification (NCBI taxonomy): domain Eukaryota; kingdom Metazoa; phylum Chordata; class Actinopteri; order Perciformes; family Serranidae; genus Epinephelus; species Epinephelus moara. The sequence continues at coordinate 6,183,125 of NC_065527.1, forward strand.
AGGCTAATGCTAACATTTAACAATTAATATTTTTTACCAAGTTATTGGAGGTTAAAAACAATTAAGTTTCATTTTACATTAATTAAATTAATTAATTATTATCTATTATTATTATTTATTTATATATTCACATTTATTGCACTGTTAGTGTTTGGGGGCCCATATATAAAGAAGTCGTAGAAATCTGGTGCTTGGGCAGTGACTTGCAGCGTCAGCAACTAACGGAAAACGGTGTCCTTTTACGTTGACATGATGCGCGGTCGGTTGCCGTTATAGTTAAATGGCACCTGGCATCATCAGGGGGAATCGTGGCGGGACAAGGACAAAAGTTAAGGCAAAGAAAGTGTGATTGGGGCAGGTTGGAGGGGTGGTGGATGGGTCCAACAAAACGGACCCATCCCGCGAGATTCTAAAGCCAAACCCCTGTTCTTGTTTCCTAAATCTAACCATGTGTTTGTTGAAGGAAAAAATGTCAATTACTGATGTTATGCTTTTATTTTGAAAGAGACTGTATGTGAACAGTAAATCTCCTGTGAAAACAGAAGTGTATTTTGAAAGAAGACAATGCGTGTAACAGGCTGATGTTGACATGGCGCCCCAGAACACCCACAACCAACGCACCCAGGGCACCTTGCACGTTGTATCTGGATGTGGAAAGTCCATGACCAAATGCTGATATGTGGCTAGGTCGGAGTGAGGATGTGTTGATGCTTTACATGTCTCTGTCGTTGTTATTTAATACCTATGCCCTTTTATTGTTGGTTATATTTATAATTATTTTATTCTGTTAAACAATTAATATTCCTGTTCTTACTAATCAGCTGGTCATCAGGCACCTGAACGTGCTGTCATCCATCACTCCAGTCGATGTGATGTATCGTCCGCTGCTGATGATTGTGGGTCAGAACAACCAGAGCCATGCTGGCTAGTGTGACAGGTCGTCTCCCTCCCTGCCACCATTCAGCGCTGTGCCAACTTGCTGCGCATTCAGATTGTGGGGCGGCACCGTGCGTTTTTATATATAGAGGTGTGGCCAAAGAGCATGGATACCAAGANCATTAAAATATATCATATTAAAATAGCTTATATATTATTATTATTATTATTATTACTGTCCCCTTACTGTACAAACTGTAAATAAATCTTTATTCCTGACTATGTGAAGTCGCCATTAATGTGTTTCTAGTTAAAATATTGATTTTTTTATTATTATTTTCGCCATTAATGTGTTTCTAGTTAAAATATTGATTTTTTTATTATTATTTATTAATTTTTTTGGTAGATTGGCTTATGGGGTGATTTTGAAGGAGTAATTAAGTTAATCTTCTCATAAGTGGATGTAATATGTTGAGATGCCATCTAGGCCGTTTTTCTTCATTTTGTTTTTTTTAAAGTCTATATTTTGCTCACGAGGTGAGTAGCATTGTAAGCGTAATTAATAGCGATATACTTAAGTTTGTCTGTGTGTTTTTGTATGCAAGCGGGTCTGCTGCGGTCTGCTGACAGTCCAAAATGGCGGCGGTAGGACGAAACCATGGGCGAGTCTGTTGCTATGGGGCGTTCTATTGAGCTTCGCCTCTTGGTATCCATGCTCTTTGGTGTGGCTACACCTATCTCCGTTTTCCCGCGCTTCCTACCTGGTGGATGTGGCCTGTGTTGCGTGGCCGTCGCGGCACACAACCCTCCGTACAGGTAATGCGCTCTGCCTTCTCTGCTTTCCTTTGTTCATGTGTGCGTAAAACGGCCGTTTTGGTGATGCGATCTGCGCTTTTTGTAGCGCGGCCGGCTGCTGGAGGCCGTGTGGGGACGCATCGCTCAGCCAGAGGCCTTCCCTGCCTGTTCCTCTCAGTAAGTCCACGATTGTCTGCCACCAAACGGCTCTGTCACTCAGTTCCCAGCTGATTATTTCTCTGTGCGTTTTTGGTGCAGCTGGGTGATGGACGCTCAGCCTGTCATCCGGCTGTCCTTGGCGTCACTGTGGCTCTGCAGAGTGGTATGTATGAGTTCATTTTTTCCCAAGATGTTAGTTTAAATATGTATTAATCCACTAAATTGTAGTTTTGTGCTTTTCCTTGTAGAGACCCGGGTACATCGTTTGGCCAGTGTTCAGCCACCTCTCCAGGAATCCACGCTGCTGTTTTGGCTCCGTTTTGTTTGACTTCCAGCGTTTTCGCTCTTTAAATAAAATGTACTTTTGATTTGTTGTGGCTCTCCAGAATGTCCTGATATGAAGCGACTCATAGCTGTCCAGGCGCATACTTAAAGGACATTCCGCTGTTTTAAACAATTTAATTTGTGTTAATTGTAACATTTGTTTAATGTGTCTTTGTTTTTTGTCTTTGGTCAGGTGCTGTGGGTCTGCAGTGGCAGTTCAGTTCCCGGTGGTGGTCTTCTTCACGATTTTCTTTGGCTCTGTGTGAGTGCATTGTCACGGGTGTTTAATTTAGGACCCTCCTTGGTTTGCCCCTGCCACCTGGTAAGCCCCAGCCCTGTCCTCATACCCTTTCCCTGCCTGGTGCTAATTTTAACTAATAATCATGCTGTGACATTGGATTTTCTTCACTTTGATAATTATTTTTGTTCAATAAAGCTTTGCTCCTTTTTTAAATTGAAAACAGCCTCTTGCCCTGTGGTATTTTTGACCTGACTCCTTAAAGGGATAGTGCACCCAAAAATGAAAAGTCGGCCATTATCTACTCACCCATATGCCGATGTACACACGTGAGCACGGTGCACAGAGAGGCAGTCAGAGCTACAGGCTACAATGAGGCTAAAAACAGAGTTCAAATGACGTTTTTACAAACAACTTTTTATGTCGGGGCTTCAGCACACTTGGATCACTACGGACGAGCAGTATGGAGATATTTTGTGGTTTCAATTATGTGTTTTTGGATGTTTGAATCTGGGGTGCCGTAAGCCTCCATTAGGTGGAGTTGTGTTGCTACCTCCTCTCCCCTTGGATCTCCGCAAGTGATGTGAGGACTCTAAAACTTCACCTGAGCCTCCTCGGCATATGGGTGAGTAGATAATGGGTGAATTTTCATTTTTGGGTGCACTATCCCTTTAAAACCTTAACTTAGATTTTCCTGGTGTGAATTTCCCCCAGGTGGCGTTGTCACAACCTGTAGATCCTGGCTCTTGCCACACTTACTGCTACATACTGCAAAATTGGACCAGATGTAGTAGAATATCCTGGTATTTTTTGGCATACTGCATTTGACATACTAAATCTTTTTCTGGCATACTGTACATAGTATGGTAGTATGGGTATTAAGTGGGATTTATACTTGTGCGGCAGACCCTACGCACGTCACCCTACACTGTTGTGAGCATTTATACTTGTTCGGTGGTGTCTGTCACTCTGCAGTTACACCTCCAAGACACTAGTCGGCAGCAGAGGTTTCTGTGAAGTCCTGTAAAGATTAGTTGATTCAAAACACACATTAAACACACATTAAACATGGCTTAATAGCGACAATTTCAAACACAAGTGCAAAAATCAGCTTCACTATAACTTGCAGCATTCACAGACAAACACTTGTCTTTATCTGGACACATTTTCCCCACAAATACAACATGCTAACGTTATTAGCACAAGCCTATGGCATTTTACATTGTATTATTAGCCTAGCCTAGCAGCCTAGCCTAGCAGATCTAGGCTAGCAGCTAGCGATCTTTTCCTCTTCTCATATAAAACCAGGGACAACAGCAACATGTAACAAAGGTAACTACATATTTTGCTCCATTACGACTCACTTTTCACTGAAAAAACTGTTATAATAAACATATTTTCCAAACAAATACAACATGCTAACGTTATTTGCACAAGCCTATGGCATTTTACATTGTATAAGTTGTATAGCTTGGTGACGAGCGGAGATTTCCTCTGCTCATATGAAGCCAGGATAAATCCCTGAAAGATAAACCCAAGACTTAAAATGCTATTTTTGTGGAGGCTTTATTGTCTTCACAATTGTTTCTTATCTGTGAAATTAATGTAAATTAAAGCTTTGTCTCCACTGAGGGAAATGGTTTCAGCTTATGTTTATAGTTACATTTAGAAACCACGTAGGAAAAAAGCAAGCACTCTCAAAACAAATCCCCTCGAAAGGTGCACGGCCAAAAACAGTGACAAAGGGAAAAATGCCAGCACTCATAAATGTCCTTTTGGTAAATTTAATAAACCATCTTGGGTGGCAGTACCAGAAACACAGACGTTTCAACAGAAAGTCCCATACTGAAGAAGACTTTCTGTTGAAACGTCTGTGTTTCTGGTACTGCCACCCAAGTTGGTTTATTAAATTTACCAAAAGGACATTTGTGAGTGCTGGCATTTTTCCCTCTATAGTTACATTTAGACCACACAGATTGATCTGATGCAGGGACTCACTGAACTGTGTTGTTCTGACCAGGTGAGGGCGCCATGCCTTCAGAGTAGAGACAGGAGCCAGATGAAGTACAAGGTGAGACACACTGCATACTGGCCAGAAACTGAAGTTTAAGTGTATGCTAATGAGAGTAGAATTTAATAAGTGCAATACTTGAATTAGTCTTATATGCTCTCTTGATACACAAAAACCTCTTAAATTATCATAACTTTAATAATAAAAAATTCTATATTGACCATCACTGCTATAAATCCAATGTCCTGTGATGTAAGACATTTTACATCCTGTTAAGGCAAATCTTGGCAATCACTGACTGTAACGTGTGCTGAAATCAATATTTGAACACATATTGACAACATTCCAGTGAATCCTCTGTGCCGTCTGTACTCCAGCATGTTGTAAGCATGAGAGGGATGGGGTGGGTTGGCTCTGAAAGATTTGTTAGATGCTTTGTTGACGCAATTATAACGGCTCAAGAATCTCTTTAGAGACGTGGAATATCTTTGGCAGTGTGTGTTTACTACTGGCTGCCATGATTGTTTGTCGTGACTCTTCCAGAAATATCCGTGACAGATGTCTTCAGGCCTCGTCGAGCTTCAGGTGCCGGGATGAATGAAACGACGCATAGAATCAGTCAACGTGGAACTGAAGGTGTTTTAATGGCACCTGTAGCTTGGGCTTTCCACATATATTTCTTCTTACCTGTAGTACTGTTTATCAATTTAGATTTGTTTTGGTGTGAGTTGCAGATATCTGAGGCTAGTGTTTGGGATGTAAACTTCAATGGTGTCTTGCTCAGCTGAGCTGTTAGCTAGCTCAGTGGTGCTAGATGAGCGAGCGGTAGATGCACGTTTCCATCTGCGTAGTGATTGGGTTAGTGGATGTAGTTCGGCAGAGAAAAAATAGTTCCTACGTGGAACTGCTCACAACAAGATCTGTTCAATTCAGTTTTATTTATAAAGCTCATTATCACAAATCACAGTTTGCCTCAGAGGGCTTTATAGCATACAACATCCCTCTGTCCCTTGACCCTCACTGCAGACAAGGAAAAACTCCCCAAAAAAACCTTTAACAGGGAAAAAATGGAAGAGGAACTGAGGAGGGATCCCTCTTCCAGGATGGAGAGACGTGCACTAGATGTTGTGTTTACAGAGCAGATCAAGAGATCAACACAGCTGGTTGACGCACATCCTCTGTGCCGTGAATTGAGCCTTCATTTTCCCAGGAGGTTATACTTGGTGGCGGAAAGAATTGCAGAGTAAAAGCAACTTTTAGGGAACAAATCTAAATGTAGATGGTTCATTATCCTACAGCCATTATAGTGTGCAATCAAACTTACTTCATAATAAGTTAAAACAGAAAACTTGTCTATTTCCCTCGTAAAAGTCTGTGTTGATGAGGCTGTTTGCAGAGGAACACAGTTTGGTATTTAAGTCTAAAATTGCAGATTTGCAGCTTTCTCTCTGACACAGTCACAACATGTGGGGCAGGACACTTTCTGTGGCCTGGTTTTCACGTTCTTCATTACATTATTGTGTACCAAACATTGGCTTCAGGTTCTCCTGTGAGGCGTCTCCATACTGGTGTTTTCATTGTCTGTCCCATTGCACCCTCTAGAGCACATTTGGTGGTAATGGCACAGCAAATAAAGGCCACTGTGGAGACACAGCGACATAGCATTGTTTGTTGCCAAAAACCATGAAAGAACATCAGTTTAGTATGTTGTTAAAAATCATGAAAAACAGTCATAGTATAGTATGTCGTCCAAAATCATGAAAAAAAGTCATAGTATAGCATGTCGTCAAAAAACATGTAAAAACGTCATAGTATAGTATGTTGTCAGAAACCATGAATAAATGTCATAGTATAGTATGTGATTAAAAAGTCATAGAAAAGCAAGTAAAATAAGTCGTAGCATACCATGTAATAAAAAAGTCACACTTTAGTTTGTCGTCAAATTCATGAAAAAAGTCATAGTATAGTATGTTGACAAAAATGATAAAAAACATCAAAGTATAGTAGGTCTTAAGAAATCATGGTATAGTATGTTGTGAAAAACCGTGATGAAAAAGTCATAGTATAGTGTGTCGTCCAAAATCATAGAAAAATGTCATAGTATAGCATGTCGTCCAAAATCATAGAAAAATGTCATAGTATAGTATGTTTTCCAAAATCATGAAAAAATGTCATAGTATAGCATGTCGTCCAAAATCATGAAAAAAAGTCATAGTATAGCATGTCGCCCAAAATCATGAAAAACAGTCATAGTATAGTATGTTGTCCAAAATCATGAAAAAAAGTCATAGTATAGTATGTCGTCCAAAATCATGAAAAACAGTCATAGTATAGTATGTCGTCAAAAAGGATGAAAAAAACATAGTTTTGTTTTGTTTTTTACCATAAGAAACCTCGGAGTAATATTTGATCAAGATTTGTCTTTTAATTCTCATTTAAAACAAACCTCACGGACTGCATTTTTCATCTGCGTAATATTGCGAAAATTAGGCCTATCCTGACATAAAAAGATGCAGAAAAATTGGTCCACGCTTTTGTTACCTCTAGGCTGGATTACTGTAACTCTCTATTATCAGGTAGCTCTAGTAAGTCCTTAAAAACTCTCCAGCTAATTCAGAATGCAGCGGCACGTGTACTAACAGGAACTAAGAAACGAGATCATATTTCTCCTGTTTTAGCTTCTCTGCACTGGCTCCCTGTAAAATCCAGAATTGAATTTAAAATCCTTCTAATGTACAAAGCTTTAAATGGTCAAGCTCCGTCATATCTTAGAGAGCTCATAGTGCCATATTATCCCACCAGAACACTGCGCTCTGAGAACGCAAGGTTACTTGTGGTCCCTAAAGTCTCCAAAGTAGATCAGGAGCCAGAGCCTTCAGCTATCAGGCTCCTCTCCTGTGGAATCATCTTCCTGTTACGGTCCGGGAGGCAGACGCCGTCTCCACATTTAAGACTAGACTTAAGACTTTCCTCTTTGATAAAGCTTATAGTTAGGGCTGGCTCAGGCTTGCCCTGTACCAGCCCCTAGTTAGGCTGACTTAGGCCTAGTCTGCCGGAGGACCCCCTATAATACACCACGCACCTTCTCTCTCTCTTGCTCTCGCTCAAGCTCTCGCTCTCTCTCTCTCTCCTTTGCTAATACTCATGTCCTGTTACTGCATCTTGCTAACTCGGCCATTCTGGATGTCACTAACTTGGCTTCTTCTCCGGAGCCTTTGTGCTCCACTGTCTCTCAGATTAACTCATATCGCAGCGGTGCCTGGATAGTGTGACGTGTGTGGTTGTGCTGCTGCCGTGGTCCTGCCAGATGCCTCCTGCTGCTGCTGCCATCATTAGTCATTAGTCATACTTCTACTGTTATTATACACATATGATTATTGTCACATATATATACTATCA
>NC_065527.1:6193324-6237346 GCF_006386435.1 Epinephelus moara
ATGTTGTCCAAAATCATGAAAAAATGTCATAGTATAGTATGTCATCCAAAATCATGAAAAAAAGTCATAGTATAGTATGTTGTCCAAAATCATAGAAAAATGTCATAGTATAGCATGTCGTCCAAAATCATGAAAAAACGTCATAGTATAGCATGTCGTCCAAAATCATGAAAAAACGTCCTAGTATAGCATGTCGTCCAAAATCATAGAAAAAAGTCATAGTATAGTTTGTCATCAAAAATCATGAAAAATGTCATAGTATAGTATGTCGTCCAAAATCATGAAAAAAGTCATAGTATAGTATGTCGTCCACAATCGTGAAAGAAATGCCATAGTATAGTATGTCGTTAAAAAAATCATGAAAAAAAGCCATAGTATAGTATGTCGTCCAAAATCGTGAAAAAACCGTCATAGTATAGTATGTCATCCAAAATCGTGAAAAAACCGTCATAGTATAGTATGTCATCCAAAATCATGAAAAAACATCATAGTATAGTATGTCGTCAAAAATCATGAAAAAAAGTCATAGTATAGTTTGTCATCAAAAATCATGAAAAAACGTCATAGTGTAGTATGTGATAAAAAAGTCATAGTATAGTATGTCGTCAAAAACCACGAAAAAACATGATAGAATAGTGTCCTCAAAAAGGATGAAAAAAAGTCGTAGCATATCATGTCGTCCAAAATCATGAAAAAAAGTCATAGTGTAGTATGTCGTTAAAAATCATGAGAAAATGTCATAGTATAGGATGTCGTCCAAAATCGTGAAAAAATGTCATAGTATAGTATGTCGTGCAAACTCATAAAAAAAGTCATAGCAGGGCAGGAATTTCACGTGGGCCATGGCCATTATTACTTTCGCTCATTTTATTTATTCATTTCAGATAGTTATACATCCTTAGTCCTCAAATTAAATTCATTATGGACGTGGACTTAAAATCATTGTTTTATTGTATGGCCTTGCTGCCCTGGGTTTTGGCCTTTGTGCCCCCAAAAAATTGACAACGCGAAAGGCTAAGTGGCCTTGCCCCTAAAATGATGATATTCCAGGCCTGAGTCATAGTATATATGTCGTCCAAAAACATGAAAAAAAGTCATAGTATACTATGTCGTGCAAACTCATAAAAAAAAGTCATAGTATAGTATGTGATAAAAAAAAATGTCATAGTATAGCGTGTCGTCCAAAATCATGAAAAAACGTCATCGTGTAGTATGTCATCCAAAATCATGAAAAAACGTCATAGTATAGTGTGTCGTCAAAAATCATGAAAAAAGTCATGGTATAGCATGTCGTCCAAAATCATGAAAAAACGTCATCGTGTAGTATGTCATCCAAAATCATGAAAAACGTCATAGTATAGTATGTCGTCCAAAATCATGAAGAAACTTCATAGTATAGTATGTCGTCCAAAATCGTGAAAAAATGTCATAGTATAGTGTGTCGTCCAAAGTCATGAAAAAAGTCATAGTATAGTATGTGATAAAAAAAAGTCATAGTATAGTATGTGATAAAAAAAAGTCATAGTATGTCGTCAAAAGGAATGAAAAAACATAACGGTACAGTATGTGATAAAGAAGAGTCAGGTATGTCACAATAAAATCATAACATAATATGTAGTAAAAATAGTCACAGTTAAGTCCGTCATAAAAGTAGTATAATATGTAAGTAAAGACGTCATCATATAGTATGTAATAAAAGTTCATACTATAGTATTTATAGTTATAGTTATTTAAAGTTAAGTTATTCAAATAGGTCACTGGGTTCAGTATGGGATACAAAGAAGTCTTATATAGGGTTAGGGTCTTATTTATTAGTAAAGCATGTCCTAATGAAACATCATAGTATAAAACGTAATTAAAGAAGTCATTGTATAGTAGGACTATGTCATAAAAAAGGCAACTTATAGTTTGTTATAAAAAAAAAGTCAGAATATAGTTTGCCTTAATAAAGTCATAGTATAGTATGTCATCAAACATAAAATGTCATGAAGTAGTCAAAGTGTGTGCACTTACCTGTGCAGCTCTGTCATATTCTGCCTGCCTAAAATGGCAGTCAGTCATCAAAACATTACGAACACCTGAGCTTATCTTTTTTCCAAAATGCTTTTACGTGGTTCATTCAGCTGTTTCTAAAAAGATTCCCACACAAGTATTTTAAAATAAATATATTTTATTACTTTGCCAGGACAGTTCATGGTAAAGTTGAACAGTATATGAACATAAAAAGCATATGTTAATGTACAAACAAAGACAATATTTAAAATGGAGAGCTGAAACAGATTGAAGCTCAAACCTCAGAGCAGCTCCTAAGGTCAACTTCACCCTCCGGGCTGGCAGCAGGGGCTGATGGGATAAATCCACAACGCCCCCTGCCCCCTTCCACCCTCATGCCCAATAAGACATGACCATCATGTCTCGTATTAACACGACTATACAACACTGCATATGATTGGTGGTGAGGTTCTCTGATACCGATGGTAAAAAGGCGACTGTGGACAGTTTGTGATGTCACCAAGAACACCTTTAGGACGGACAACAACAGAGCTACTGTTAATGATTGATATTGAGGTTCACAGTCATGTTTTCTGGCTCCTAGGTTAGGTGTTTAATCTAGGGTTAGACCGATATGTCGGGATGATATTGAGTTTCAATACCTGTAATACTATCATTTTGTGTTTTCTGGCTGAGGAGCTAGTTAGCATGTGAGCTAATACTGCGTTCACGTCATACTGTTCAGACTGTAGAGTAGAAAGAACTTGATGTCAGCCTCTTACTTGCCATTTAAGTAAAATATTTAGAATTTCTGACCTCTGAAAATACATAAATGTCAACACGTTGGTAATGGCTAGGCCTAGACTGAAATGATATAACGTATGAACACTCCTAAATCGGAATAATAGGGAGTTATATAATTTGTCCTGCTCTGCCAACATGGTGTCAATGCAATATTACAGTCTTTCAGTTTTTCTTTTTCGGTGTGTAACTTTCCACCCAACAGTTCCTGTAGTATACAATGAGTATTTGTATTTTGGGGTATCCAATAGCTCAAATTTAAAAGAGGATTCACACAAAATCTTTTAAGATACCAAATTTTTTACGAATTGTTCAAAGATAACTGGTCAAATGGGAACCGCATCAGCACACACGGAACATCAGCTTTCATGGCGGAGTCGTATTTCTAGCCACCTGACAAATGACTCCTGCAGCTCTTTTGCTAGTTAGCTTATTGCTAACTTTGACGCTTGGTGCTGAGCAGGTTGTGTACAGTGGGTTTATCAGAGGTTTACATTGCAAACAGCTGGTTCATGAGAGGGCTTTTTAACTAAAAAGGTTACGTTATGGGCTCTAAAACCAAAACAAAGCACTAAAAGATGATAAAACGCTTTGAAGGACTGCATGTTTAGGTAAAATTCTTAGTAGAGTCCTTATTGTCCATATAAAATATTGATCAGTGCTGCTAAGGTATTACCAGTGGAGGGCTTAGATGTATAAAAAGAACTCGTTGCTCAGTATCATTAAGCTCCCAGGAACAGCACAGAGCTTTGAGGCCAATTTGAAAGAGTGGCCAAATGTGAAATTATAACTTCCAGGTCCGTCATATGATGCCATGAGGCCAAAAAAGAAAAAGTCCCGCAGACTTACATTGTTAAAGAAACGTATAAATAACTGAAACAAAAAAATAATAATAATTGAGCTTTACAACCCTCACACCATGACTTGTTCCACTATCGGGACTTTTAAAAAGTATAAAGAGCTGCAATATTAAACCATTCAATCCCCATTCAAGTTAGTGGAGGGCTAAACAGGTAATTAGCTGCTCAGCTGGCAGACATTGGCCTCGCTCAACCGCCTTACCCTGCTGGGTAATCGCATACTGCAGAAATCAAGCTTTTTCTGCCTTCATGCACCGCTAAGCAACTTTCACCAGAATGAACAGGAGGTCGTTTCTAAAGCTGTATCCAATTCTAGATACATCCATTAATGGCGCATACAGGAACAAAGTTCAACTTCCTGGGTAGAAAATTACCCACATCTTCCGAATTGTTGGGCTCATAGAGCAAGTGCACAAGAGACTTCACCGGCCAAGCAACTAACTTCCGGTTTAGCGTTCTGCTAACTAGAATGGGGATGAAACTATTCAATCATGTGGCTCCTCTAAACTTTTGACATGTTATCAGACAGAATGGATCAAGCCCTGATAGTAAAACAAGTCATTTGTGGAGGTTGTGAGGCTCGAAAAATATGTAACCACTGATTTACACATCTCTTTCACAATGTAAGTCTATGGGTAGAAGTATTTTGGGTCCGATGGCATCACATGATGGACCCAGAAGTTGTAATTTCACAGTTCGACCTTGTGTCCAATTGGCTTTAAAGTCCAGCACTGTTCCTGGAGGCATACTGGAGGGTGGTTGCGTGGAGGTTGTTGAAAGGCGTTCTAGGAAATCTAATAGACAAGGAAGTTTGAAGGACTTAGACTACACTTAAAAAACCAGGCTGATATCAAACTGTTTAAGAATATCTGAAGATCAGTTTTTCCTTTAACTGATTATTGGCACAAAACATCGCCTACAGCTGATTAAATCCAAAAATGTCAGTTTTCAAAACCCCATATCGGTCAAACCCTAGTTCATTAGTTGACCTGTTAACCAAATAGCTGTCAATTGATTGGGTTTGATTGATTGACGACAGCTGATTGGCTCCCTGGCTGAGGAGGGGGCACGCAGCTCTGTTGTTTGACATGGAACAGGAACAGAACATATCGACGATATCGGGTGCTGAGGTGACTTGGTCGTCCATTCCTCCCATTGGCGGGCTCCTCTTTCTCATTGTCCCAAATTATATATATGCATGTATCATGTGGAGTCCGACCTGGATGCCCAGATCAGCCCACCAAGTTCCAGTTCCTCCTGCTCTTCTTCTTCTTTTATTTTTTAACTTGGATGTGAGTCGATGTTCTCAAGGACAAATAACAGAGCGTCTTTTCCACAGAGCTGCCAATTGGAATGCAAAGCACACACCATTTATATAACATCTCTGCAGTGAGCTAGATAGTAGAGTATTACAGTTACGTCGGTACAACATTCAACAGAAACGAACAAGAGTAATTCAGCATTGTGAAGTTGTTTCCTAACAGATAACAGTCCCTGCTGCAGTCAGGCGCCTGAGGGCTGTCCTGACACTTCAGGGGTGGATGTGGACATTCTTCGGCTGTGAAGGTTTTCCAGCTTCAAAATAAAAAGAAAAAAAAAAAAAGAAATAAAAGAAAGAAAAACACCAAGATGCCTCCCTTCATCTCTCACCAGGAGAGCAAGACAGAGAGAGAACCAAGGGAGAGCATATCCTATGTTACATTGAGATAGAAGTAAGTATTCCTTAACACTGCATATCATTCTTCTGACAGACTCCATGACATTATTCACATTCAAACACGTTAAAACAAAAAAAACTGAAACAGCTCTGGTTTCCCTTATGATATGTATTTCTGAGCAGGGATGGAATGCAGATGGGTTTTCATTATGTGCCGCTGAGACCCAGAACCCTTCACTGCCCTAAAGGGTTGTCTTACTTTCCTATTTCGGATCAAATACAAGAAGCTGAATGACTCATCTAGTCACTGCAACAGTTTCAGTATGTTTACATCTCTGCAAATATTGGGAGGTGTTTAGGATGTATGGGAAGATATTTGTGCCAGATTTTGAATTTGCATTTGTATTCAAGGAACTGAGCTCATCTGCTGTGTTCGAGGTCAAGAAGAAAACTGTCTCAACTTCTAAACTGTCATGGACAAGATGTGCTCACAATCATTGAAGGTTTAAACTTCACTGTATCCAAAATCACTTAATTTCCTACAACCCTACAAATCAGACACATAATATTTGACTCTATAGTAATCAATAGATTGAGGTGCCAAAATATTTGTATCATCATCATCATTAGAAAGCTTGCCTAGGACATCAACTATGCTTGGTCTAGCACTGGTATTTTGGGATTGTTATGTGAGTGTTCAGATGCCTCTTTTTTTTACTTTGTCTAGTAAAAATTTTGTGCAACAGAAAATGAGTTTGGACAGCCTATTTGATAAAGACCGGGTAAAAGCTCCAGACCAAGCAAGTACGTTGACCTTAAGTTCACAGTTTTGACAATTTAATAAAGTCTGATCACATGACTTCTTCTTTGTTTCCAAGACCAAGCCATGAATGCATTTTTAGGCATATTTTAGACTTTGGAAATGGGGATACAGATGGCTTAGCTCACTCTAGTCTTTATGCTGAGCTAAGCTAGGCTAGGCTAATTGACTCCTGGCTCTAAACAATACAACCCGTTTTTATTTCCAGGTCATCCAATACCGACACTTTGTCGCGTTCCTTTGTGTCTCATAGCAATGCACATGGCGTCCTTTGGCATCCCTATGAGAAGCAAAGCTAAACCACATTTTAACACGTGGTTAATGTCGTGTAATGCTCCCGATTAGGTTACGTAACAATAACATAGCGTGAATATGTCAAGTAAGTGACGTCAGTGCGTGGCGATTATACCTAAATTACATAACGTTACCTTCAAACAACTTAGACTTTTGGTTTTATGGGTCTCCTGGGTAAAAGTCCTGATATGTTTGACCCCTACACCTATGCAGACGTACTTGCTCTTTATACCACATCAGTTGCTCTCAGCATCAATTATTGCCGCAGATGAGTTAACATCGGAGTTAGCTAAAATTCTTGTGCATCTCGTAAAGACACTAAAGGGTGCCTTTAGCATAAATATCACACACTGAGGGGTGTGACAAAGCATCAGTATATAACAACCTGGGGATGAGAATGGACAGGCCGATATGGATTTGAGAAGTCCTACTGCTGCTCTTAATCATGTGAAGTTTGAACCTCTCAAGTTCTATCTGCTGATGAAGATCATGTGATACAGCTGAAAGCTATAGAACAAACAAGGAAGTGGACCTTGAGACTGTTTTGTCAAATGCTGTATACAAGGTTGACAAAGACCTGTAAAACCTGATACCAAGTTCAAACTGGGCTAGAAGAAGTTCAAATTCAATACAATTTAAAAAAAATTCAGATTTTCTAAAATTCAATTTCAAATGCAAAAGCGCATATCCTATCCCTCTCATGTCATTTCATACAGTCAGTTCAACCCACTGGGGTAGATCTAAGCTTGTTTGCACTGTAGCATCGAAAAGTAAACTTGGATCTAATTCAGTTTGGTTTCATACCTGTATAAACAAAGTCAATGCAAATTCATTGAAGACTTGATATATACAGCTTGAAAAGACAAAACACAAATTCAGATGAACCAAATTCAATACCTACTGGCACAAATATCTGCTTATAAACTTTCACTAGTGTTAAAAACTTGCTTATTTTCCGTGATTCAGACATCTGTAGTGCTCCAGACCTCGAGTACTTCCTGAATCATTTGCGATATAAATAAAACCATCTTTTCCTGTAAGCAGCGTAGAAGCATTTCCAAAACTGTTTAAGTATTAATATTTTCTGTGACAGATACATTTTGTGCTTAATTTCTCTAAAGCTGAACTTTGGCCTCCCCCTTTGGTTGCAGAGGTTCTGCTGTCAGCCTTCATACTGTTCAGTTTCAGTACTGCATCTATGTTTCAAAGGTTCAACATATTTAAGTGCTACAGTTTGTCCTCTGTGCTGTAAGTGAACAACCGCTCGCTATCGGAGTGAATGGAGCCATTGTTCAGCCAGCAGGGACAGCAGGGTAGTGAGGGATCTGGGTCCTGTAAGAGGATATAATGAAGTTTATTTCTTATTGTTTAGTATCATGTGTGACCTCAGCTGTGCAGAAAAGCATCTTTCTGGGATCATCTTCTGCGGGAACACCTCATCCGATGCAAGACACACCGCCTACTTCCCCGCCAATGAGATTAAGAGCTCAGTTGGATCTACTGTCCAAAGAGAAGCTTTACTCGACTGCACTTCTCAGGGGGTTAAGAGGTCATCAAGAATCTCCTTTTGCATCATTAAATGTAGCTTACACTGTCAAGTCTGAAGAGGAAGGCGAACGTTTGGAGAGGGCTTGTGGATCCCACCCCACCGTGTGCTTTCTACATTAGTGTACAATCGTCCCGACCCACATGGTCCGGTCATCAGTGTGTTTTAAGGATTGCATTGCCCCCGTGTTTCACCGGTTCTAACAAGACACTTCTGAAAAGGGAGAGAAAAGCGGGTTGAGGAGCTCTGCTCATAAGGCCATAACAGAGCCCATGTGCGTTTGTAGAGCCCAGTTGGTAGTAGATGCTGTTAGCGGTAGTTACACACTCATTAGGTTGACGTCCAGGCGATTTTTCAAAAAGCTGCCACAGGCTGTGATCAGACTCAAAGCTCAAACACAAAACACAGAAGTACTAGTTAACACAAGAGCACGAGGACGGTTACATGTGACCTAAAGCAACACAAAGGCTACAGAAAAACTACAGTTTACTACAGTGTCCTTTTTTTGTAGTTTCGACCATGATTTTTGTACTCACAAAAGTAATAGACTGAATAGCCCTGCATCACGTACACAAAATGACATGGCACAGAGCAAATGCTACTTCAATTGGTTAGTTTTAAGCCACATAAAAAAAAATAAAATTCAATATCAGTTTAAGATGCTATATTTGGAATATTTCCACTGCTTTAACTTTGGCGTCAGACAGCCCAACGAGTAATTTTACCTTGCAGACCATGGGAGTTGTTGGCCTACATCTGCCTCGATTGGTAGTGTGTAAAGAAAAGTGGAGAAAATATTCTAAATATGGCGTACACTTAAACTGATATTGATTTTTATGGTGGCTAAAATATGTTTTACTGCCACCCAGCCAACAGAAGTACATTGCTTAGCTTCTGTGCCGGTGGATTTGGTTTATAAAAGATGCTAGCAAAGTAACACACGGGACATAAAATAAGCACAGCAGAAACATCAGATGGGTTGGACCACCGTGTTTAACTATATATCTTTAAATGTTACAGTTACGGCTGAAAATCACAACAGAAATGAACAAGTTTGGTTGTTCATTTAAAGGTTTTAGACATATCTCCGCAACTGAAATCAATTGCCAGTCGCCTACATCGATTTGGTTTATTTCGGAGAGTTCGGAATACACTAAACATCAATAAAATAGGTTCAACAGGGCAGGAAACACAATCAGTCAGACGATCAGACAGGTTGTAAATAAGCCAAAAGTTTTGCCAAATTAAGTACGATCGCTTTGTGGCATCTCAGCATTTACTTTGATGAGTACAATGTTACAATAACATAGAGCTGATAGACTGAGGGAGCGATCACACCGAGATGAAACGCCAGAAACGCGACGCCAGCAAAACCATTGTTTTCCTATGATACGGCGCATCTGACCGGTGTTCAAGCATCTTTTTAGACAGGCGTTTTTCCGGCGTCTTTTTAGACGCGCGTTTGTAGATGTGCGTAGACGCTGAGAAGTTAAAATATTTTCAACTTTCCTGAGCGTCAGATGCCAGTAGCTAGCGCGCATTGAATAAGCGCTTCCAGCGTTTCAAGCGTCTTTGAAGCGTCCACGTCTCTAGCGTCTCATTTCTGTGTGATCACCCCCTAAGTTAGGGAAACACAAAACTACAAAAAAAGACCAAAGTTGTAATAAAACTGGATTATAAATCTGAGTGAGGCTGAACTCATAATCTTAAATTAAGTTTAGCACACTCAGGGGTTTTGCAGCATCAGCCTTACTTATTCTGGTAGTTTATGGTGGTTTATGCTACCTGTTGTGAGATTACTGAGTGACTCTACTATGTTTCTACACTGCCTGGGCTGCTCTTCAGCAAAAGTTACAGAGACTCATTTAATACCAGGTACAGTAAGAGGAGATGAATGTTGGCTCTGTTTGCTAACAGGAGGGCAACATGCCAGTCTGCAAAGAGAGAATGGGGACGGACGTTTTAAGGATTTATTTTCATCTCAGTTTAATTGTTGTTAGTCACCAGAAGAAGATGTTGGCTTTGTGTGTTTCTGCAAACTCATTTACGTTTCATATGTATCATATCAACATTTCTAAAGTGACGTAGTATATGAGCTGACTTTGTCATCAGGAGGTGGAGGGGATGGTGGATGGTGTGACACCGAGGCTAAACGCCTGCTGAGCTGCAGACCACTGTTCAAGACCAACACACATCAAAACGACTTTTCGTGAGTTGTGTTTCCAGCAGCTTTGTAGCCACCACACATGGGTGTTTTTCAGTGGTCTGTCTCTGTGTTTCACCATGCCATGAAAAGTGATTGTTTTTCCTGAGACATTGCCGCCTTTCCTGCCAGGATTGTGCAACGTGGATGTTTTTTGGCGACCTGTCACTGTTTTTCCAGCGGGATAGTGCCATGAAAAGCAGTTGTTTCCTTGTTTCCAGGCTACTTTCTACTCCCAAAACCAGGTATTTTAAGCCAAAACATGATCTTTTCCTAACAATAACCAAGTTGTTTTTGTACCTTAACCTTACCACGTTAACCACAGCGTTGTTGGGATGTCAAGTTTTAACATATCCGCTGCAAAATAATGGTTAACGTAACGTATTCCTGGTTTGCAGAAATGTATAATGCCAACATTTTTCTCTGGCTGTTGGGTGTATTCTAGGTATTTTCTTATAAATTAGTTTCCCTGACGATGAGACTTTACCCCCCACTGAACAACAAAATCATGTTGGTGGAAATTAGAGCAACACATAGCAAGTAATGTGAAGACAGACATCTTCCAGTGAAAATAAGCATGACGCCAAAGGAAAACTGTTTATTTAGGGGAAACAAATTGTTGTTAAACCTCTTAACTGACCAGATGATGATAATAAAGTGCAGCAGTTTAAGCTGAATCACGGTCCAGCTGATGTATAGGATTACAGGGAAATGGAAACAAAAGGCGTCCTATGCAATCACAGCCTGCTGCAGAAAAATCTCTGGCATCTATCAGCAACCTAATTTCCCCAATTTGTTTTGACAGTGAGGTAAACTGATTTACTGAGGAGATACAGCCAGCAGATGAGTTGATTTCATAGACTGGCCTATTCAGAATCTAATCTCGTTTGTCGGGTCTCGGTGATTCATGTCGAGACGGAGACTTTAACAGACGCGGCCAACCTGATGAGTGTGTACCAAAGGCTTCTGCTGTTGTGCTTCTCTCCTTTGAGGAAACAGTTGAACAGACTCGGCTGTCGATATGGAGAGCTTTGCATTCTGGCGGTGTGGATGTACACTTATTCATGTAGAGACATGAACCAATAAGTGTTATAAAAGACAAAAACCGTTTTAAATATAGGAACAAATATAAAATATTAGACTTCCATAATGTCTATATGCAATAACATTCTAGATAACTTTTTGAAGGACTTACAATTAGTCCCGCTTTAAACCTTGATGTATCGCCTCAAAGATAATATTTAAGACAATGAAAAAGCACCACAAAATTCATCATAGAAACAGAGATCTAACCATACAATGGTATGTACAATGTACGTATGCCAACAATACGAGAGATGAGAAGAGATGAGGACAGAGAAAGAGAGAGAGGAGGAGTAAAACCACTTATCAAACTCCCGTCATGCAGATAAGAATTTACACAGGAGACCTGAGGAGTATCATCTCTGGCGGCTTGCGAGGGCCACGCCCTTCCTGTCGCAGTCCCTGTCCCAGAGACACCACGGCAAATAAGAGCTCAATTCAGAATTATACACAAAGCACTGATCCTTTGAGGCCTCCGTGTTGACGTTTTCTTTTTAAGGAGAGAATTTCAGGGGAACGGGGGAGAAAAATAGGACGAGGATATAAAGATAACGTAATACCAAGCAAAGGAGTTGGGGTAGAGGGGTTATAGGGGGGCGGCGCCTTGCCTGGCTGTTCCTTTTTTGTGCAAAGGAATGTCAGAGACAGCCTCCTAGGGCTCGTCGCTGGGTGGTGTGGCCGTTGCCCCTTCGGTGTCCACTGACTCCGGCGACTCAGCGGCGGCGGCGTCCTCGTTGGGACTGCCCTTACTGCTGGGGCTGGCCCCCGCCTCGGCTGAAGTGCTGCTGCTGCTGCTGCTGTTACTGCTGCTGCTACTGCTGCTGCTGCTGCTGCTGCTACTGCTGCTCTGGCCATCTTGGCCCTCTGAGTTCTCCAGCATCTCCTGGATGAGCGGCGGCATCGAACCCGGGATCTCCATCTTCAGAGAGATGACCCGCTCTGCTCCTGCAAGACCATGATGAGGGCATGATACAAGGGTTAAAATTGGAGAGTGAACATTTATTCTTGATGCTGGAATTGGAAATAGTTAAAAAAAAAAGTGGGGTTCTGCCTGCAACACTAATAAAGCAGCAAACCTCTATTTGCTACGTAAAGATAAAGTGGGGTAATGGCGTCCTGAGCAGAGACTGAAGTCACACTACCTCTGTGCGTGTTGCAATCCGAGCTTCTCTGCGTTTTTTGTGGTAAGCCGGTCCGACTGCACGTGCATACCACTGGCTAGCTCATCGCCGACCTTTCGCACTGCGCTCATATGGTGGTTACTGCTGATATCTGGACAGCAGCGTCACAGAAGCGCAGCGCCCGCCTTCAGGGTTCCCCTTGATTAACACTGTAAGCTCTGTCAGCACTGTTGCCATTGTTAGCACTGTTTATGGAGTTAGCATCATTAGTTGCCACCTCTATGTTGAGAATATCGCACTGTGCTCTTTTGACCCAAGATCCACTTTCCTATTTTTTTTCTTGGCTTTCAACCACATCTCATGGTCCTTATCATGTTGTATGATACTTTACATGTGACAATACACCACGATCTCCTCTGATCCAAAGTGCGGTATTTATTTCATGTGGTGATAACTGAGTGATCTTCATCACAGATAAAAAGCAACCTGGTTGTACAGAGATAAGAAAAATGAGCACGACCTCTTAACCAGCATTACGTGACCGTGGCACAGAAACACTGCCAATGGAAGGTCAATAAAGATCTTTTGTCATTGTGGACACACAAAGTCCCTGGTTTAATGAAGTCCTGCTACGGAAGGTGGTTTATGTTACAACCTCATAGGTACTATTAACAGTGAAAAAGTCAGCATAGGCAGGAGGTCGGGGCGGTGGATTGGTGACACAAACACTGGACTTTCACCCAGGACGCTGCTGTTCATTATCCTGTGAGAAACTTCTTTTAACTTAACATACTTATGTTACGTTATGTTACGTGACATATACTTAAATCCCTTAGTGCTCACGTCCCGATCATAAGAAACATGATTCCTCCAGTCAGACATCATGTATAAAAATATCAAAAACACTTTCAACTGCCTCTATTGAACCTCTGCATCAACTTTGCGTCAGTAAGTCAGTTATGTAGTGCACTTTAAAAGCAATGTTAAGCTGCTTTAGAAGACACCCCATAAAACAAAAGAGTAAAACCCAGAATAAGCGATACTTCAAAAAGAAAAACTCAAAGGATAAGGAGACAAATAAAACCAGTACAAACAGTTAAAGCATCAGTAAGAACATAAGCTGGTAATGCGACCACATAAACCTTTGCAACATTATAAAAAGGCAAGTTGAAAAGATGGGATTGAACGACGGATACAAAGGGGATAAAGTATAGGGACACCTACAATAACTTCTTCAGGCACGTCATCCCAAAGTCAAGGGGCCGAGGTCTGCTGAGGGGCAGGAGGGCCTTTGAGGATCTCAGAGTATACTCAGGCTCATACGGGGTTAAAAGCTCAGCGCTATAAACTGGTCCAGAATGTGCATTAAAAGTTAGCGACGGAAAGTTCAAATCAATAGGGTTTCACATGAGCCAGTTTAGAGAAGTTAAAGGTACAGTTCACCTGAAAATAAAAATATGTTTGTTTCTCCTCTTACCTGCAGCGCAAGATATCAGTCTACATTGTTCTGACGTGGAGATATCAGCAGTAGAGATGTTTGCCTTGTCTCAAATATGATGGAACTAGATGGCTCTTGACTTATGGTGCTCAAAGCGCCAAAAAAATATATACAAAAAACCCCTCAACAGCAATGTCTCTTTCCAGAAATCATGGCTACTCAAGATAATCCACAGACCTTGCTGTGAGCAGTTTCACGTCGGAATTATTTTCTCTTGAAGGAGGAGTGCATCTACTCATGGTCAAGAGACTCGTACTTGTGACAGTGCGAGAAGTAAACATTTGTGGCGTCCTCCTCAGCTAAACTGTAATGTTAGCAGCAGCTTGCAGTCTCTGCTTTTACAGACTTTTCGTGATGACAGTGAACATGTCACACGTCCAAGGGGTGGACATTTGGAGTCTTACATTCACAACTGCAACAGTGAACGTTTTGAATTCTCCACTGCTCTGACTGGCGCCTCTGACTGGCTGCTTCTCCATAGCAACAGTGGCTGAGGCTTATGGGTACTGTAGTACCAAGAGCCAAAATGCCCACAGCAGACCCAGACTGCTCCTGCACTATTGTAATCTTCTGACTGCAGTCACCCAACATCACTGTAAGTTCATGTTCTTCCTACCTTTAGCGCTGATGCTGCGCAGGTCTGTGATCTTCATCAGGGTTTTGGGGAACATGTGCGGCTTGCTGGGCCGACGCTTCCTCACGTAGATCTTCAGAGCCTCCAGGAGTGGCTCCTGGAGCTGGTCCACCTTAGAGGGCTCCTCCAGGTCCTGACGGTCTACAACACGAACACACACACACGCAGACACAAATCAAGTCAGACTTGAGGCTCAGCTATGACAAATCCATGTCTTGGCTTTATCTGATGTAGACAAGCTAGAGGCTAATACATGTATCACAGCATGAAGCCTGCTTTGATTAAATAGGAAGAGTTTATCTCATTATGTCAACTCATTTGCTGCAGAGGAGAGATTGCCGAGATGGTTACAATGAGATAACTTAAGCAGAAAACTAATTTGAATCCTTTCTTTTGAGTCGTAATGTTAAGCTCTGATAACTGGGGTTTTAGAGTCTCAAACAGCAGGGAAGCATCAACTGAAGCCATCAAAACTAATCAGCAGACGGGGTATTCAAAGCTATGCGTCTATTCACAGACCACTTTTCTGCACACAGTGATTATTAGGATGACTCAATGGTCAAATGCATCGGCGCCTCTGCTCTGTGAATAGAGACGCTGGCTCAAAATCCTTCATCAGAAAATGTTTTGGACCTTTTAGTTGGCAGCTTCCTTTGACTCCAGATTTCTGCTTGTACATTCATCATGTTTACGGCTTTTATTTGACTTTATTATACGTCATATTCAGCCATCGGCAATGTGGAGAAGACCAGCTGTAATTTTACTTTCATCACAATATAATTTGCAGGTTCCAGCAGATTACACAACCCTGGCTAACTGTTGCAGGTATTACGTGTCAACCCAAACACCAGAATAAATGCTGGCATGGTACATTTCTGCAAACCACATTTGCATGTTATCATGTAGCACATATATATTGAAACTTACATTTCAACAATGCTGTGGTTAAAAAGTGGTTATGTTTAGGCACAAAACCACTCAGTTATGGTCAGGAAAAGATCATGTTTTGACTGAAAATACGCACTTTTGGTGGGACAAATCTTGCAGAAAACTCAAGCCAAACCGCTTTTCATGGCTGTATACCAGCAGGAAACACTGCCATGTCTTCGTAAAACACAACAGCTTTTTGTGGCATTACACCGGCAAAAAACACTGCAATGTCTCATTAAAAAACAACCACTTTTTGTAACAGTATTCCAGCAGGAAACATTTATGTCTCAGTAAATTACAACCACTTTTGGCGGCAGTATTCCGGCAGGAAATACAGCAATGTCTTGGTAAAAAAAAAACTGTTTTTCATAGCATTATCCCGGCAACATTTGGTGGCTCAAAAGCTGCTGAAAGATGCAGCGATGACTTGCTAACAAATGGTTTTGTTGGTCTTGAATGCCTGGATATCATGCCATCCACCATCCCCTCCACCTTTAGAAACACTGATATAATACATATGGATTCTACAAACATAAGGTGTCTGGTTTGCAGGAACGTACAATGCCAATGTTTTCCTCTGGTAACTGGGCTGTAGGTGTAGCACTTTAAATTTTTGTTTAGGGTTAGGGTTAGCCCTTGAGGCATTATTACATGTACAAATAGCCTTTTCAAGCAATCCTCACAATAGTAAGTGCCACTTCTACAATATTGTGTTGTAGTACAGTCCTTGGTTGAATCATTGCTGAGATCTGAGACCTAAAGCACAAAATAAGGTCTACTAGCAAGAATTATAAGCAGTCAGACAATCAGACTTCAGACTTGTGTGCACTTAAGATTTTTACTGTGCATGAAGGATTATTAGCAACATTACAGGTGTGCCAACTTTTGGTTTTAGCTCCAGACACAGCAGCAGCTTATCTGAAAATCCTGTCAGCCAGCTGATGATGATACCAAGTCGCATTAAACTGCAAGTAGTTTCCCTTTAATCATGTTTTTCCACGGCGTCATTCTCAACACTGAGAGAAATACTGAAACCCAAGACTTCATGTTTTCATGGCCGCACCATTCCATAGGAGTGAAACGTTCAAGCTGTCTCGTCCAACACTTGATACATATTTCCCCAAAGTTAAGCTTGACCTGTTAGCTATCTTTGGAAACTTGGGAACTCCACTGGAATTTAAAGGAGAGCTTCACGTTGTTTCCAATCTTAGCACATTATTCACATGTCCATATGTACATTAGGAGAGTTTTGGTTCTCCTGTTAATACTGGGTGTAAATAAATCCCTTCATAAAGCAATTACAATACAAGAAATGTACAATATGTTCTGTGTAAAAATGTATTCTGATGTTCTCATGAGTGAAACTACCTTTTTCTTACTGCACCCCCACCACCACGCTAATTTGGAAGATAGTCACTTTATTTATCTAATCTTTAAAGACATTTTTGTGGCTTTGAACAAAATTTGGAATGACTGACCTGGTACATGTATAATAACACACACTACACCATCAGACCAGAAGGTGGCAGTGTGTGCACAGAGATCAGCTGCTGCAGGAGCTGCAGTCAAGGTGTGTGATTATTACAGATGCAATCAGAGGTGTCTCACACTGTCCACGGATTATGCAAGAGTCTGTAACATTTGCAGAGTCTCTGGGGATTGAGTATATAAATATATATTGTTAAATGAAACCCCGGCAGTGATGGAGCCGGAGCAGCGGTGAAAATGAAAGGTAGAGAGGAGGGAGGAGCGCGATGGTGACAACTGTGTAACTTTAGTGGACATACAGTAAAACTTTGTGTGTGTGTGTGTGTGTGAGAGTGAGGGGGAGAGGACAGAGACTTGTGTGTTAACGTGTGTGTAGCCTGGCATGAGGGAGTTAGTCATGCCTCGGGTATCTCAGTGGAAAACAACCAGAGAAGGCTTATTTCTTCTGGGAGGGCAGTTCAAACATTCTGCTCAGCTAACAGACGCTCCTGTGACATACCTGTACGTCAGCCCTCCTTCCCCTTCACTCCCCCCCGACATGTTTGGCTGTCAGGATTGTGCTGCCTCACTGATAGCAACCTGTGGTTGACCTGGTTTCAGACTCCTGTGGATTCTGGCTTACTTTCATCCCAAACTGGGCTGCAGCTCCACTCAATATTTATCCGCAGGAATCAATACGGGCTGACTATGTTGAATGGAGAGCAGTCAGGCATGGTTTTAATGTGGAGTGGATCAGTTTGTTCATTCCACTTGATGCACCTCAAGACTACACTATCAACTCTGTTTACGTCTTTAAATCAGAGTTAATGCTAAATATATGATGTAATCAGGCTGCAAAAAGCCTTTAATTTGACATATCCGTCGGACAGAATGAAAGAGTGTGATGGGGTTTTGCAGACAGACACTGATATGTTTTTTGGCTGAAGCTGCAAAAGTGTTTCCTAACCCGGGGGTCATGAGATAACTCTGAGGGGTCACAAGGTGATTAACAAAATGCTGAAGACGACAAATCAAATCTTCTGTTAAAGTTCAACTGAAATGAAACTGCAGCAAACAATTTAGATTTGTAATGTGTACTTCTTATTTTTTTGTTTTCATAAATGCACCCTGTGTCTGTGCCCACACCAGATTCTATGGATAAACTTGATCACATGTGTAATTTTAAAGCTGTCGTCAGTATCTTTTATGAAAATTACTTTGTGTTATATTTGCTACAACTGTCACTTTATCCACACAGTCGTACACAAGACAGATGATCTGTGAAAAATAATCATGTCCGTCCTCCTCTTCCTCCTGCTTCTGATGGCATTTGCTGGAATTTATCTCAACGCATCAGAGACAACCAATCAGGGTTTAGGAGTCTCTAATGCAGCTGTCAATCATGTCAATCATGGCTTGTGAACTGCTGGTCGCAAATGTCCTCGTTTTACAGCTAAACAGTACACTAAATTATGTTTTTAAAACATTTCAGAAGAGAAATTGGCAATATAGTAACAAAATCTTGAGTCACATCGTCGCATTTAGTGCCGTGTGAATATAGTGACAGTTTTTAGCAGTTACCCAGTGTATGTAGCTTTAAAGCAAGTCTGTGTAACGTTTGCTGAGCAGCTGCCACAAGTGGTAACAAATCCAGAATATCTCTTAATTTCTAAAGATGGTCTTGAATCAGTTGCTTTAAAGATGTCATTATTAAGGTGAGCTGACAGAGCAAGCAAACAGTGCAAAGTAAATCTACTTTCAAGATGCATGGAGATGCGAAATAAGTCTTAAGAAATAAAAAAATCCAGCAACAGTTGTAGTGTATAGAACAACTTTGCTAAAGACCAACACATTTCAGCTTCTGCAGGGTGTCGACAGGTAACAGATCCTCAAAGTTAATACTTTAAAGACAGTTTCAACATTTTTAAACAATACATCTTTTTCTTTAAGATTATTTTTTGGGCTTTTGTCTTTAATGGATAGGTCAGTATATCAAGTGTGGAGGGGGAGTGAGAGAGGGGATGGCATACAGCAAGGGGCCACAGGCTGGAATTGAGCCTTTGTACATGGTGCGCCTGCTCTATCCACTGAGCCACCAACGCCCCACATCTTGTTATTTTTATTCAAGCATTGCAGGTAAGGATAAATGTAAGGAGTATATATGTGGTCACATGCAGAGGAATGTTTCATGTTGGCGTATGGTTTTTAGAGTGAGTTAGCTTTATCTACATTTTGCCAACAGGTAAGTGCAAGTATTAAATAAAAGACAGTTTTAGGTTCAGTGGTACTTTCTCTTTACAGATTTATAACATCAGAAATCTGGACTTTAACTCAGAAAAGCTCGACTCATTTTGACAAAAAGAAATGAAAAGATGGACACATAAAATTAGATAAAATGTTTGTGGCAATTAAGACTTCACAAATTCAAATTTCAGACTATTTAATGACTTTAAAAGGCCTAATATTTATAAAGATTTTGACATTTTAAGGACAACCTGTTGTCACAAGCCCAAATGAGTTGGTCTTAAAATATGGTTGTTGTGTGTACAACTGTTGCTGGAGTTTAGACCTGAGTAGAGCAAGCAAACAGGAAACTACTATTATTCTACTTCCTGCTTTACTTTGTGTGATTGAAAAAAATTAAATATTTATCTGAATTGTAGTATAATAGAATACCTATCTAAAGTCTGTTAGTTAAAGTAAGACTGCAGCAGCAGAAATGGTTGGGAAATGAGCAAAGGTACATTTGATTACTTATGAATTCATCTTTTCATTTATGGGAGAAAACCTAGTTAAGTCTAGTTTAAGTTACAAAGTCTTGCATTTTCAGCTGTCATTGTTCTGTCTTTACTGACCAAGTCAAAAACAGCCTCAGCCTATATTAGCTTTCGAGCTAATGCCCCCATCTTGACCTCATTGACACAACTTGTCCTGCACCGCAGCTTGTTGAACAAGACTCATCAGCAAAGGTCAACACGTGTCATCTCAGATGCTAAATGATGTGCTCCCTATTCTTCAACTGCTACAACAAGTTTGTTTACTTTGTCTCTGCCTGCCCCTCCTCACTCTGCTGTCAAACAAACATGTAGCCAGCACGCCCACTCAGAGGCTTGGAGGCATTTCTGCTGTACCCTCCCTTTCAAATTAGACTTTAAAATGTAACAATAAGACAGGAAGATCATTCTGTGGTTGAACTGCTACATATGCAACATGTGACGACAGGTCCTGAATATTTCCAAGCAGTGCTTCACACTAATGTTTGTGTCCTTCCTTTCTCTCTGAGTTACATTCTTATCCTGTCCTTTCCTGTTGTCCCCTCCCCTCACTGAGCGCCCAGCACTCTGCCCCGGCTCACCCACCTCCGGAGATGAGACAGATGGCACTGAGGAGGCCTGTCTCCGTGTCGTCCATCTCGATGGGCAGCAGCTGGTTGGCAAAAGTGAACACCAAGTCGGTGAGCGGGCCGAAGCCAGCGTTGTGCATCTGCGTCCGGTTGAGGGTCAGCCCATCCGAAAAGGTCATGGTGTCCTGGTCGGGCGTGTACCTCGTACAGATGCGCAGGATCTGACAGGGAGGGACGGAAAACAGCGAGAGGACAAGTCAGCAGGGATTTAGTGGACAGGAAACTTTAAGTGATATAACATTGGGGGTTGATTTATAGAGTTTGGCTGGCAACATTTTTAAGTTGAGGAGTTTTTATTGCAAAAACTGACAGATTGAGTGTTTACCTCAGGCTATTGTCAGTGTGGAGAATGTTCCAGGAAAGTTTTAAATCATCAGTTGCCAGGTTGTGAAAAAATCATGGTGACAGATTAAACCATATGACCACGCACTTCTGGGAAAAGGCTGCAGAGGATCTGCACCAACATCCATTTATTAATAACTTTCTTAATGGATTATCAGCATTTATAACTGTATTATTATCAAATAAACAATGAACACAGAACAAAGGTGTTTTTGTGCAGCAAGACCGAATACAAATAAAACCAGAGGGCCTACTTAACTTCTCCAAAACCTAATATCTGAAAGGTTGTAAATTATACAATAGGTTTATGTTTTTAAATGAAGGCTATTTACAATTTTGTTTTTTATTTTTTCGCTTTTTTTGTGTGTGTCTAAAACAGACTGCAATGTGACAATTCGGGGCAAGTGTTCACCGTCAATTTAGGTCCACTAAACGAGCTTATGGAAAGGATCCTACTGAGATAGACCTTTTTGTTTAACCAAAAACAGCCCTGAAGTCACCATTGCCAACCTGACCAGACTCCATTTAAACAAACAGTAATTTTAGCATTATAGAGCCAACATAATTTCACATCTAAGTGGGTGAACTAAGGTTTTTTTTTTTAAACCAAACCAGACTTGGTGAATGTTAGAACAGTGTAAAAACAAACCCAAAAGGCTTTTGGGAGTTGAATTTTATTTCTGTCGATTTTGAATTAAGTGTTTGTTACGATTATAAAATTAGTGTGTATTTAAATGAAGTCTGGTGGGTTTGGTGACGGCGATTGTGGGGCTTTAAAAAAAAGGGATCTTAGTCTTTAACAAAGAGGTCTTTCTCTATATGATCAATAATGTTGTCAGACTTATCCATAATAACAATCTGTGCCAGTCTGTGGCAAAACAAGCCCTTTTACCAGACGTAAATTAATTGACGGTGTGACCATGCGCCTGCTGGCTGCAGCGCTCTCTCAATCTCGCAATACTGAACCAATTTCAAAAACTGTTGCTCCCATTGGTCACTTAGATGCAAAAACATGGGAAAATATGGTCCAGGTTGAAAACACTTATTACAATTTAGCTATAATAGTAGCTAACTATGCTAATACATTTTGTTTTTTCTGCCCGTGATTAGCTTTCATCACTTGTTCATAGTGCTCAAAGCATTGAAATTTTTAATTTAAAGCCGCACTAATCAATATTTTTATATCAACAAATGATAAAATAACTGTGTAATGTCAAAGTGTCAATCATAATTACAAACCCAAAGAGATTTATCACTCCTGTAGTTCCCATCAGCTCTCAGAAGCATTCAGCCTCTTCGCTCATTGTTTTGGTTTCCCAGCCTGCAAACCTTACTTTTATTTATCTTCTTTCCAACAGCAGGCTTGATAAACCCACTGTACATCACCTGCCCAGCACCACACAGCGGACAGACACAGCTGGCAACAAGCTAGCAAACACAGTGGAGCATTTAGCAGCTAAAAAGTTGCAAATTTTACTCAAGAGTTGGTGGAGACCAAAACAGAGATAAAAGAAGAGTAAATATTGGAAATATTGTACTTGTGAATGTTGCTCTGTGTCTCCTTGGTGTTAAAATAGATAATTATTCGTTAACATGTTTCCATAATAACTTAATATGGTGACAATATGTCAGGTGATGTGTTTTCAACTTGTTCTGCTGCCCCCAAGGGGCCAAAAAACAAACAAACAAGCAAACAAAAACAATTACAGCAGCTTTAAAACTGAGAAAATATGTATTTGTGTGAACCAAACCTCTAACCAAAATCTAATAAAGGGGGGAAATGCACAAAATAAATCAATAAATAAAACTAATTGAACTGGCCGGTATGTTTAACCACCTGATACGCCAAAGTGTGTGATAGTTTTCATTTTGACTTTCACACCATTATTCACCTGATATATCCCCAAGACTGATGATAACCTGCTAACCAGGGCAGGTGAACTCTACAATGAGACTCTAGGTCAGAAGTCTGAAAGAGGTCTAACAAGTTTCCCATAAAGAGCAACAGAGACAACAAGCACAACCAAAACAATGACCTTCCACACACTCAAAGAGAATAACCTTTGTGTCTCCTGCTGCACCATGTGTGTGTGTGTTTGTGTGTGTGTGTGTGTGTGTGTGTGTGTGTGTGCACCTAATGAAGCAACTGATGGTGGATGTGAAGCCTACAGTAGCCTTTGAAGCTATTTGAGTGGGCTGGCTCTGACAGTGAGTGGCAGGCGTGTCTGCAACATGAAACAGAATAAAACATGGCTACTGGCGGTGACTCGCACCGGCTGGCCAGGCCTGCGCTTAGACACGCACACACACACACACACAGATACACACACGCACACACACACACAGATGCAAACACACACAAATATACACACATAGTGTTTGATCTTTCCTCTGACACTACCTCACCCAGCCCTTGTGCACAATATCTACGCCCTTCACCATAGAAATGTGCTGGTGAGCGGATGCTGATGGCTGAGCGAGAGCCAGAAAGTCATCACAGCCGGCCTTCAACTTCTCACCCCTGTGTCCCTGGGAGTTCACTTCACTTTGTCACATCTGACAAGTATGACTTAGTCAATACAAAGTCCAAAATCCATCTATTAATGTCACACCGCCACTGAAACCGAGCCGGTTAAAAAACACACTGAATAACAATCACTGTATGTGCAGCGAACTAATCCTCACTTTCATCAGCATTCATTTATCCAGGTTGTGTCCGGATGTGATTTAGCTACTTTGCATTTACACCTCACATAAATATGCATCTTCATGCATTAATCATTGTATTGCATTTCCTCACCAAAATGTAGATCGCTCCGTGTGTCACTTCCTCTCTCATTTTTCATGTCCCTTATGGGCACCAAGCTGCAGGGAGGCATTTACTATTCTCTAAAACAGCACCCTTTATTAAAGATAAATCACTTACTTACACTTAACAAATATAACCTACATATTTCAGTAATAAGTCAGCAATTATATTAACATTTGGGCTGCCGGATTATTGAAAAACACTGTGTTTAGCCTGTGGTTTTGTTATGACACAGTTACAAGTAATAAAGTTTAAAAAGTCTGCAGCTATTTGTTATCAAGATAAAAAAAAAGCTTTTTAAAGCTAAAGAAGGGCTGGCAATGCAGTGGAAAGATGCAAATACTTTTGAAACTGGTGCTACAATTGTAATGCATGCTTGTCGGTTTTGACAAAGAAAACAACATGGCAGCCAGCTGGTAACCAAAGATCTCATATTAAATCATATTATTTAAACAGTAAGCAAAATATGTTTCCAAAAACATTTGAGGTGAGAATAAGAAATGCAGGAACAATATTTTTGGTTTATATTTGATCTGCGCTCCCTAGTTTTACCGTTTGAGTCACCATTTTTCACAATACAAGAAACAGTACACGGCCCACTTCTCGCATTACAGCCAAACAGTGCACTAAAACTTGTTTCTGAAGACATTTGAGGCAAGAAATAGGTAATACAGTAACAAAATCTTGTTACCAGCACTGCCTAGTTTACTGTTTGATAAAAATTTGTACAGATTTTGAAATAGAAATGAGAGAAAAAGATGAAGATAAAGGGGAAATTCAATTTTTTTTCACTCTGTTATCATATACACACCGAGCACGCTGTGCAAGGACCCTATTGAAATGCAAGGAATTCTTCTTCTTCCCCCAAATGAATTGCATTTTTGGGAGGCTTAACAAACTTCATGAAACTTTGCACATATATCAGAACTGCTGAAAAATTCGATATTTTAAGGGTCTCATGCTTGGCGCCCCAAAAATGGCCCAGTCGCGCCCCTTACAAAATTTCGACGTAACAGCCCCTGAAACTGGTTTGACCTACATATATGAAAATTGGTAGGCACATGTAACACAAGACCCATGCTCTAAACCCAGCAGGAAGTTGGCCATTTTGAATTTACTGTGCCATTTTTCTGCAGTTTTGGCCACTTCCAGGGGTCGTACTTTAACAAACTCCTCCTAGAGATTTCATCCGACTGACTTCAAAGTTTGCACAAACAGGACCTATATATGCATTAATGGAGAAAAATCAGAGTGAGGGGGCTGCCCATGGACAGGTGCCCTGAGCAGCTGGAGGTTCAATGCCTTTCAATGCCTCCTCGGCAGTGCCCAGGAGGTGAACTCGCACCTCTCCGTTTCCCAACCCAAGTCCCTATGGCCTGAGCTACTGCCACCAAGAGGGAGGACTCTCCCTGTTGATTCGCCTCTTTACTCTTTATGTCCAAAGTAGCATGCAAAAATGTGAAAGTACAATCTGCAGTTCGAGCAACGACCCTAGAGTCAGCAAAAATCCGCCAGATGATGCGTTTTTAGCTGAGAGAGGGAGATCTGGGCACCGGCAAGATGGTGGGAAGCTTACAACACTTCATTTCCACTACCCACACTGTTATGATGGCTGAAAATCAGCAAAGCATCCCTTTAACTAAGTCAGTACGTCTAAATGTTAATAAAGCATTTTTATAACTCAAACATTTTTTTTTAATTGACAGTAAAGATACCGACAGGAAATGCAACAAGAGAGAGTTCATGGCTGAAACTGAAGCAGGGACGTGGTGGTTATACGAAGCGTCGCAGCCACTCAGCTGGAGGATTCCCTCATTAAGCCTCTCTAAAGGGTGCTTTATTAGAAAATGGCACAAAATCTAATTAAGCTGACTCACTTAACCAATAAAACACAAAACTGCAGTTAAAACAGCAGGTGTATTAGCATGGAGCTCATCGTCTACACAGCACACATAACCTTAACTAACACATTACATTACTTACACATTATAAGTTATAGTGTTTAGTTTTCTGAAGGTGTTTCGTTTCCTTTTACTGAAGTGTGAAAATCAACTTGTGGAGACTTGAAACTTGCATAATCCATCGCAGTGAAAATTACCCATGCTTCTATTTTTGCCTCTTACATAATCCTAGATGTGTGGTGATGCAGCTGAATGTCTGGAGAAGAAACACAATGAAAAAGGTCCCGTGATGTGTCTGCAACATGGAGTCGTCCCAGACACTGGAGGGGCGGTGCATTCATGTGCACCTCTCTCTGACTTTCCTCTAAAAAGTCAAACTAAAGGCCACATTCATACCATGAAGTAATAGGCTACAAAATAATAAAGACTCACAGTAAGCTAACTGTCCGTCAAAGCATGGTGTGAGCATCAGTCACACTTCAGTAGATTGAGTGTCTGTGGTGACATTATACAGACGTTGGCATTTTTGCACCTCATAAAGGGGTGAAGAGAACAAGAGAAAAGAAAACTGGCAGTCCGTTGGATTAGCCCTGAAAATAAGACAGCTGTCTGGAGAGGTGTTTCAACTACGGCATGCTGGCTGGGTCACAGAACTATTAGCAACTGAAAGTGGCCAGCTGCTGCAAAGCTCCATCATATGCAAAAACTGTAGTCTCTACTGAAACTAGTTAGCCACATTGGGTTTGAAGTGTCCACTTAATTTAGTCTGAAAAACAGAACAAATAGACAGACTTGGCAGGTTTAGTTTGTGTCCCACCTCCTAGTAATAAGGTTCCTTTGATCAATTTTATTAGTTGTAAATAAAGGCTTTATACTGTTAATACATCATTTATCAATGCTTTATAACTCATATATATATGTATGTATGTATGTATAACTTGTCTGCAAGAAATGAAAATGTGTATTTCCCAAAATGTCAAACGTGCTTTAAGGTGCTGGACATACTGAGCCAGAAAACATTGTTACTACAGTTAATAGAATACTTTTACTGCTAGTAAACGTAGTATGATGTTTTCTGGTGGGCGGGGCTTAGCTGGAGGCAAAACAACTCTCCATAGACATTAGCTAGTGCTAGCTAGCAAGTTCTGTTGGCTTGTTTTAGACAATGGAGGAAGATGATGTGAGTGGTGCGTTCGGAAATACTCATTCCGAGTGCTGGAGCGCACTCTGACACAAACTGGGCCGCTCGTAAATTCGGAGCGCTGTCTGAATGTACCACTGGTTATTCAGAGCACCACACACTGCACTCTGCGCACTCTGTCTGGGGAGACAGAGCAGGAAAGCGCCGAGCGGAGCGATTGTGTCATTAACGTAAGCGCTCGTTAATATTTAGAGAAATATATCGCTCCGTTTCTTCCACCAACAGGGCTCTCATTTTAGTGTAGAGCGCCAGACTGAATTTACGAACACATCATGTCAGGTCACTCACTCTCAGAGTCCATCAGTGTGACTTGAGTAAGTAAACACTGACCAACGGGACCAGACTGGCCGACCCGTATGCTCTCACTCAGTGGATGGATGATGTCACAGGAAGCCAATCTTACAAAGCAGGACGACACTTGAACAGTTTATCCAGTTTGTTTTGCTACCGAAGCTAATGTTAACTAATGCACTTGATAACATGACATGATAACCCTTAATTCACATAACGTTATTCTTCCCTACAACAGGAAATACTTTTCCCCTAACCTGATATGAAGTGTGCGCTGCACATGTGAGCATTTTTGATGATGGCCTCCGTCCAGTCCTTTGGTCTTATCACATTTAACCATAGTTGTCTTTGTTTTTGTTGCCGGGCAGTGGCGGCTGGTTTTGAGCCATGACTCCTTCTATTCTGGCTCCCAATAACACAACAAGACGACATTTTTAAGACTCCTATGGAGCCTACAGCCCTGTGGTGGAGAGGCAGGTTTTGCCTCCAGCTAACAAACTGATGTCATTGTGACATCATAAAAGGTTCTGTGGCTGTATCAGGTCAAAGGGCAGCTTTTTAAAGCTGTCTTGTGCTCCACATTATAATGCAGCCTGTATTAAGAGTCCTTTGACATGAAAATTACATTTAGAGCATGGAACACTCTGTTGATGTCCTTGACAATATAATAACACCAAAAACACTCACACTACCTGCACGTCTAACAATGTACTAATATTACTAGAGTTCAACTCTGAATTATAGTCCAGGTCACAAATTATGACCAGATGACACATAACAAGCCTGTCGTCACTTTCTTCCCACTTTCTCTTCCTTCCTCTTCCTCTGAGCAATGAATGCTAATCAAATCACTGCCCCCCCCCCCCCCCACCTCCTTACCCCTGACACCCACAACAGCCGAGCATGCAAGACGCAAGAAGGAGACAGAAGAGGAAGGGAGACAGCCATTTGCCTTTTTCCATCTCATTACTGCGGCTACATTAGTACAGTACATCGCTCCACTTAACAGCTCCTAAATAACAAACATTCGGCTGCCGCAGACATGTCTGCATCTGTGCTCCATAAAGAACACACGGCATCTCTAACAAATGAAGAGCGAGTGACTGCCCAATATTAAAAAAAAAACCCAAAACAAAACCCACAGACGAGCCTTCCAGAAAAGATTAGAGGCTGAAAAATGTTCCTGTGTGTGTAATCTAATCTCCGCTACAGACAGCTACTCCTCATGAAGAATTGAATTGACTGGCATGATCAATTAATCGGATCTTCCTTGCTCCCATTGGCCGGCGGAGTAGGTCATCCAATAAGGTTAGAGGATTGGTCTAATGGGAGCTGGGCTTGAGGTTAAACACACCAAACCCCCAGAGATCTGAGGCTATTGACTCACCACGCAGTCTAAATGAATTAATGGATTCTTACACACAGGAACAACAGGGAAATGAGAAAATAAATATTAGAAATCACTGAAGCAGACAACTCCCTGTCTGCTAAAGAGGTAGGTTTATATAACTGTGTCATGGCACTGCTGTGAAGAGTTCTAGAAAGGTTTTTAGCTCATTACTGAATATTTTAGAGAGTTTACTGAGGACGCATCTAAACTCTAAACTGTGTATCATTGAGTTACTCTGTTAAAGCAAAATTGGTTCACAGTATGATGACTAACATCGACAAAGAAGCAGGAAAGAGACTGAGACTGCGACACTTAGCAGAAATCTAAAAATATGCCAAGACCTAAAAGTAAACTTTCTGTTTTTGGTGAATGTATCCACCTTATTCCTGAGGGCACTACAGCAGAAATGATCATGGGCGCAACTTCCTGTGAGATAGAGGAAGTAGCAGTAAGCTAGTTAGTCCCATAGACTGTCTGTGGTTGGTCCCAGTGGCTACTCTTGGTGGCTAACCGCCAATGCTGGTTCTTTTCCAAAGTATTTTGCCTTCAGTTTAGCAAATACTGATTTATTTTTTAACAAATATTTAACTAATGTTAACATAGCATTTTCAAAAATGTCTTTGCGGAGCTCTGGTACCTGTTGCACTGTCCGTGTCTGTGACGACTAACAACTAGTCTGAGCTAAATTTTTGTCTTCAGCAACTGTGTGTTGAACATGTGACCCGGACAAAAAGGGATTGTTCCTGTTGCCGTGGTTACCACTGATATGAGAAGAATTTCACTAGACATAACGGAAAAGTATTAAATCAGAATCATCAGAAGAGAATGACACGTAGACTGACAGGTCCGTTACTCAACGTCAGTACATGATATCCCCGTCTTTCCCCGTCTGA
Organism: Epinephelus moara; assembly: GCF_006386435.1. NCBI lineage: Eukaryota > Metazoa > Chordata > Actinopteri > Perciformes > Serranidae > Epinephelus > Epinephelus moara. Next base: position 6,222,461 of record NC_065527.1, read on the forward strand.
CTTCATTCTCACCCTACATTTGAAAATTGCTCGTTATGAAATAAACTCAGCAACATCTACAAGATCTATAAAAGCAGACTTGATGGGAGAAACTTTGACCCATGAGACAGGAAACTGGTGACGCAGATGGTGATGTGGAAGCTTGATTGTAGAAACTGTCTTATATTTTTTGGCACACGCCATTTTTGGTTTTTGTCCGTACGTACATTTTTAGTATGGATCCTACCACTGCTTTATAAATGAGACCCCAGATCTCCGCCAGGTGACCAAGCAACTGCTAAGCTTATTGCAACCCAGAAGCCAATTAAGATATGCGTCTTGTGTTATCCTTCTGGAATCATCTCTCCCAGCTCCCTCACAGTCAAGACTGCAGCAAAAATAACAAAAACAGTTGACTTACTCATCTCGTATCGTGTATAACTTTAGTCGTTCATAGCATTTCGGGTATGGAATTAATCTGCAGATGCTCCGGTTCAAAATGGGACCTAACTTTTCCATTGACGAAACAGCCAATAAAACAGATTAGAACCAAGAGAGGGTTTAAATCCTACGACTCCCCACCAGTCAGTTAGAACTGAGGAAGCCTCTTGGATGAGAGGCGAAATGTCTTCAAGAAACTCCAGATGCCTCTAATATAGCACTTAGAACTACCATGACATGGATGACTGAGAATCTTCACCAACACGTCATTAAAACAGGTTTTTCAACAATTGTGAATCACCAAAACCACAAGAGATCTTTGAGTATACAGTCATAAATGTACAGACAAAATATTAGGCTGATTGGTCCAGTAGTTTGGGAGATTAAGTGCGGAGAGATACATAATCACAATCAGTTCCCTCCAGGCGTACACTTCACAAAGACACTAGCTAAGTTCTGAGTTACCGTCACAAATTTACTATTAGAAAACATTTTGTTAATATTATGAACTAAGAAAGCTGTGTCAGGTTCTTAACATATGAACATCAATCAATTTTAGTTCACCCAGAGATGATGCATTTGTCGGTGGTATTTGAAGTAATATCACAACTAGCTTGGAGCCAATCATGGTAATGTACAGTACGCAACTTACACAAGTGTAATATGGAAACCTCTCAATCGCAACTTTTTTTTTTTTACCAAGTTATTAAACTTTTTTTTGTGGAAAAAAACACATCAGTATTCCAAACAAAGTATTTTTATGGAAGGAATATTTTAAATAAATATTTCGGTGTGAATGTACTGCATACTCAGAATAACAATCTAATTATTTGGGGCATGTGTTACCTTAGCAGCTTGCTGGTAAAAAAACCCATTTTGATTGGCTACAAGACTTCTGGTGCTGATTCCAGCATATCAAGTGTTTTGCTGAGCTTGCAACCAACTTTGCAAAAAAAAAAAAAAAAAGCACCACATCACAGCGACTTCAACAACACAAGGACTTGTCTCATTCCCCAAACAACAAGTTTACTCCTCTAAAATAAAAGCACCAACACCCACCAGAATGTCCAGGCAGGCAGCTTTCAGGAGCGTGATCTGGTCTGCGATGGTCAGCGCTGTGAAGCCAGGCACTCGTTTGGCAAATTCCACGATCTTGATAATGCACTTAGTGGCCAGCTCGCTGAACTTGTCCCACAGGCCCAGGTCCAGCCTCACACGGTGGTCTGCACTCGAGTTCTGCAACACACACACGCATATGCAAACACACACACAAACAGAGCGAGACGTCAGGCGAAGAGGCAGCTACTTTTGTCATTGCACAGACTGCTGCTAATGATCTCCTCAGTGCACCCTCTTCACTCTGCTCTATATGTGTCACACTTACATACAGTAAATAGGCTCCATAAGACCTGAGCTCTCAAAAACACTGGCAGGATTGTTGTTGTGAATACGCTGAGCTGAGCCGGTTGGCCGGGCCCTGAGATAATGAGCGAAACAGTGTCAGTGGGATGCTTTGGCAATGATGGGATGCAGAAACAGAGCTGTGACAGGTAGCACAGAGCGGTTTAAAGCCAGAGGTGCCATTAATACAGCTATACGGTCCAGAACCTACACAAACACCGGGAGGGAGCAGGGATGGGTGGAAGCCAGGGAGCAATGGAGACATAGCCACAGATCGCAATGTGTGGAAAAGAGGAAAAAGTGTAAGTAAATATGCTGTAGGACACCAGAGAGAGGGAAGAAAGAGAGGAAATGACAGATGAAAGGAAGGGAAGTTAAGTGTGTGAGAGAGAGGCATTGTGGGAGGGCGCAGGGAAGAGGAGCTTGAATCCTGGGAGTTTCTCTCATGGGAGGTGATGTGTATGCTGAGGTGAGATTGGTGCATCAGTTTATTAATTTATGTCCTTTGATTAAAAATCATGTGACAGCTGGTGTCATCCACCTCTGACGTGTTCTTTCTGATTATTATTTTGGATCTTTGCCAAGAGAAATTATTCTGCAACTTTCAACAGCATTATTTCTAAAGGAAAACTCTGGTTTCTAAGTAGGAGTGGGGAAAAAATGACTCACTCAAGTATAAAGATTTTTCTTTTTATTCATTTTATTTTTTTGCAATGCTGGAATTGATTGATATTATTCAGATACTGAGGTGGAAAGAACTTGCCGCTTTTATTGTGGTAATCTACAAGTAACATGACATCATATCTGTTACAAGAAAAGCAAGAAAGCAGAAAATGGCGGACGATTCAAGGACACAGACTTCAGCTGCTCTACTCAAAATCAGCCAGCCGAGCACAAACTTCCCGCTGGATCAGCAAACTTTTTCGTTGCTCCCATTTCAATGTTTTTAACCCCCATTGAACTTCTTCTTGGCAATGTCACTGTGTTCCCTGATGACAGCTAATAACTCAGTGAGTATGACGTTATAAATGATATAAGTGATGGCCAAAATGATGAAAATAGACCCAAATTACATGCTAGAATATCTTTGAATTCAAGTGTCGAGTTCACCCACTTCCCGACGTCCTACAAACTCGAGGGTCTGCTCTATCGACGTGGAAGGGCCAAAAATGGGGGGTAGAGCTCTGTTCCATCCCTCTATGACCTTCCTATCAAAAGTTATTCGCGAACATACTTTCCCCTTTTTGGACCTGATTCCTGAAGTGTTAAGTTCACCCACTTCCCGACGTCCTAGAAGGTCGGGGGTGGGCTCTATCGACGCAGAAGTCCAGATGCTGCTGACCTTGATAAGAACACGACTTTAAGAAAATATATTTTTTGTCATTACAATAAATAAAACTTAATTACAAAAGTATTACTATCAGCAAATCCCTTCACTTGTTAGAAACTTGTTCAAAAGAAGCTGAAATCAACTTCCACTGGTAGCATCAAAAAGTTTTTTTAGCTCCATCATTATTAGCAGTTTATTTGAGAGAAGACATAAGAAAGGCATTCAAAGTAGTGATTTTGCAATGTTTGAGAAAATATGTTTACTTTCTGTTTGTCTGGGGCTGCAGCTAATTTTCGGCTATCAATTATTATGTTGTTTAGTTATGACAAAGACCCAAAGGTGAGTGGTTCAATAAAGAGGCTGATTTTCCATTTAGGCATCTACCAAGTATCTTCCAGAGCTTTAGTCTGGTCAGAAACAGCAGCCAGACCATGATGGGACATCCTGACTATCCAGGAATAAGTCAGACTAATGACATTTTTCCAATCCCTCACTCAAACGGATATATTAGCCTGACCTTATTTCCATCGATGTGTTTTTGAGTGAACACTGACCAGAGCTGCTCTGAGTCTGAAATGACAGCAAACAGCCAGGAGGAGAAGAGGCAGAGGAAAAAAGAGGGAAAGAAAAGGCCATCAGAGCAGGAGTTAGTGCGACGGACGGATTCACAGAGACAGAGGGGGGAATGAGCAGCAGTTGGGGAATTGTTTGGGTGGAGCGAGGGGAAAACCGCAGTGTGATGGTTGATGGCGGGGATGGAGCATCTGATGATCATTTGTTTGTTTTCTGATGGTTTACATGGAATAGCCCATCTGCTCCACATGAGTGAGTCTCCACATGTAGCAAGGACACCGCACATACACTCACTGTGGAGGAGGTGACACGAACACACTGAGGAGGGGGACGGGCCTGACAGAAATCTAGTATGTATACAGGTTAAACACCAGAAAAGACAAGATGGGGCCAACTTGCTTTGACCTTATTACTGGAACATTGTGTTTTTTTTATGTGACCAAGATATTTACTGACCAGGACGTTTTAGGGTGAAAAAATCAACCTGTGAGTGTTCTCTGGTGAGCAGCCAATGTAATGACATGTAGGAACAGGCGTTTCCAGGCGCCTCTCCATCAGCTCTATGAAATTTGTGCTAAATCTAGAGTTGGTGGGACTTTCTGAGATTGGCATTGGACGATGGTGGCGTATGGTTGCAAGCGACTCATCCGGCTGAGGAAATCAACTCACTAGTCTTAAAACTTTCCTTATGCCCACTTCTGATAGCTGGTTGTGTTTTAAACATCAGTAACCATTGAGGAAAAGATGGAGAAGATGGGAACCAGCTCAACTAGCATTCTGCTAACAATTGCACAGGTGTTCGATAATAAACTGGACGACGTGCCGAATCTGTTTTGGGAACAAAAATATCCTTTGTCAAGGAAATTCGGCTAAACCCTGGAACACCAGATCATCCAACCAGGTATCTCTTTTTCCACATGCTGATCGAACAGGACAGACGACTCTGGCAAGAGAAGGGTGGGAGGCGTGCGCTTTATCGTGAATAAGGACTGGTGTGACAGTGGGAATATGAGGTGCTGTCCCATTCCTGCTCTAGATCACTGATATGCCATTCAGAGGTGGAGTTGTTGGGGTTTTGTTTTGGACACTTCCGCTATCTCACTGGAAGTCGCGCCCCTGATCAGTAGTGCTACAGTAGTGCCCTCAGGAAGAAGGTGGATATTCACTAGCCTGATACTGTATAACAGCCATAACCATGTACCAGTCAGACACTCGTGCAAACCAGACTGAATAATAGTTTTATTTTTTCTTGTAGCATATATGTTTCTGAGTCCACTGCTTTCCCTCTTTTTTCCATTATGTAACAGGGCTAGAGTTTCAGCATGTAAACAAACAACAAACAGCTATATAAAAAGTGCTCTTGACAGCATCAATAAGGTTTATACCACGGCCTGGGCCTGCAGAAGCATTGTGATATGTTAGGAGTGTACACAGTATGATACACAGGCCTCAGGAGAGGAGGAAACAAAGCCTTTGTGCAGCTGTAATTGACTGTTGCATTGCCTTTTATTTTCAGATCATAAATGCATCTGCAAAGAGACATTGACAAAGAGTACGCTGAGTCTCCAAACAAACTCCTTGGACATTTAGGCTGTTTATTCAGGATAAACAACTGTACTGAAAGAAAGAAGTCAGGAGCGTGAGGCAGAGAGACAGACGGGAGAATTGATCAGAGTGGGCAGAGAGAAACATGCTCTCTTTGTGTATTTTAGCCAATATTATTGATACTCCCTAATGTTGACGTTGTAGCTTCTCTATTGGAAAATCAGAATAAATCCTGCGTTAAGGCCTTGCAATTTTAAAGCAAGTTGTATAAGCAGATAAATAATACATAGAATTGACAGACAAAGCAATGGACTCTAGGAAAATATATCATTATATAACCAAAGTATATCAAAACCCAGACAAAGGGAATATTAAAGCTGGACAGAGATAAGGAAATCCGTCTATAGCATCTAACAAGTCAATCTTAAATTCTGATTTTTTAACTTTTTAACTTTTAACAGTGGAACCGAGGGAGCGTACACATGTCTACCCTGCAGCTTTCTGAAGAACACAGCAAAAGAAAAAGACAAGCTATAAGATTTCTGTTAAAGCTGGTCACAGGGGTGTTATGTAATCTATCCATTTATGCAAAAGATGCTGTAATTTGTCATTCTGTGCCTCATTCTGTGTCAGGGTAGAGGAGCCTCTGCAGCAGCATCAGACCAAGAACTCTACACTGGAAGCCAGACGAAGGAAATTCATTTATGTGGTCTTCTACACATGATTAAAAGCGTTTGAATTGTACACCTCGCTGCTGGATCGTGACACTCAAACACTCAGATATTTGAGCTTTTCATCTGCTTGCATTAATTTTACCAGTTTACCAAAATGCCATAATGTGACCTTTTAAAAACTGTGGTGGTTACTGTTAATGTGCAAAGGTCAATTTTCCAATTAATAACCTAAATATGGAGGAAGCTCTGGAAAAAAACGGAGCGATCATATTAGAATATGATAAAATGTACTTATAAAAACAGGGTAAATCTGAAATGACTGCCCATTTCTGATAAAAGCTTGGGGTAAGAGTTGCTATGTACCAGGCAAGGCTTGCTACCCTTTGCTGTCAACCATACTTCACTGACCCTGTCTCACTCCAATGTCGTCGAATACCACCACTTGTCCAGTGACTTCCGGCGTCAGACACCGACGAAAAAAGTAATCCTTTCACGTTGGCATGATAAACGGCCAGTTGCCATTATTGTTAAACTGTGAAACACGGAGGGACAACAACACAAGTTAAGGGGGCGGAAGTCCGAGTAGGGTCTGAAGGAAGGGTGGTGGATGGGTCCAACAACCACGGACTTTCACCCAGGAGGCCAGTGTTCACTTCCCGTGTGATTGTAAAGCCAAACCCTGTTCTTTTTTCTTAAACACAACCACATACTTTAGTTGTTGAGTGCAAAAAAACGTCAATTTGTGGTGTTCTACCGTCGTATTTGGAAGAGGCTATATGCAAACTGTGTATACTGAAAACAGACACAGCGTCCCAGAATGTCAACAACCAACACACCCAGGGGACCTTGTGTGTCTTATCTCAACGTGGAAAGTCCATGACCAAACGTCGATATCTGACCAGGTCGGAGTGAGAATGGCTGAACACTGAGTGCATTTGGCCAGAACACTCATACCTTATACAGGTTGCCATCGTAATTTTGAATTAAAAGATCTTCCGATTAGTGGATGACCCACTTGCCCCGAAGTAAGTGTAATAGTTTTTTCTTCTGCATGAACTTTTTGGCTCTCCTTCAAAGAAAAAAAAGGGCAGTTGCCAGAATTTTAGGAGTTCATGGGTCCAAGTTACCCTATCACACCAGTAGTGACCAGGGGGCCATGGCCACTCTGCACTGCAGTCTGCTCAGTTGTATCTTGGAGAATTACAACCTAAGGCATACACTGGGAAAGGGAAAAGGGCCAGATAACACTCGACAATTATGTTAAATTTTGGCGCGGAAAAAACTTGCATGACTAAGCTTATTTCATATTGCCAGGAAAAACAGTTTGGTACAGAAATACTGAATTATTCATTATCTATTGGCCTGAAAGGAGTCACATTAAAACAACCTGATCCTAAAAGCCAGAAGCAGCCTGTAAAATACCAACCATTAGTTTTAAACTGCAGACTGTAAAGTCTCCCGATTTGAATTTGATTACTAAAACCCTAAAATTCCAAGAAAATAACGATGAAATGATCTCTGGAGAGCAAACCAGTTTTGAGCTCAGCGGGAAGGTGAGCCAGGTTTTACCCCCTGAAGCTGTTAAAGAAAAAGAAGCTGGTGGGGAAAAGTGACCGACTAATATGACATCCTTTGCTGAAAATCCAATATGTACTCAATATGTTGGCAAACTTCAACATCAGTCTGAGCCCAGCCCCGGGAGCTCATTCAGCATGAGAGCGCTTGAATACAGCGGCGCCCTCCAGCCCCAACCAGCCCACTGAACTGACTGTGGAGACAGCTGGAGCGGCCCTCCGCTTTCACAGCACATCAATCCCCCTGAGGTTGTTACCGTGAGGCACTTAGCACCGCGGCTGCTGGACACTGTCACGAGCAAACAATCTATTGTGTGGCCACCCGAGAGCGAGGGAGGGAGATAAAGGGAGACAGAGAACAGCAGAGAGAGAGCGAGATCATTAAATATGATCTGGGGTTAAGTGAGAGGCACATTAGGGCCGTGCTTAAATCACAGACAACGAGCTGCAGTCGACACAACAGCACTACGGACGCACATTCCACTGATTGACATCCGATTTGATGGGGAAGGAGGAGGTGCCGAGACCTGTGTGTGTGTGTGTGTGTGTGAGACAGAGAGTGTGTGTTTGCACAATATGTCGGGGGGGATGGAGGTGGCTGATATTAAAGCAACTTATCTTGCTCTTCCCTCTGGGTGGAGAGGGAAAGCAAAGAAAAAGGGGGAGCTCAGGAGGAAGGAGGGTGAGATAATTCGCAGTTGGATTTTTTTTTCCACCCCCCCTCTGCAATCTCAGTCAATTACACAAGTCCCATAATTCAATAGAGCGAAACAAGGAAGTTGCCGGGGAATTCTAATTTCATTTATGAACATTTATCCAAACAAATTAGACAACTTGCGACATTAGAAAAGAAGCTGGCAGTGTAGAAATGAGCCCTGCGCAGTACATCAGCAGGCCCGTGTGTACAGATGCAGAAAGGGAAATGGCTGTAAAAGCGACCAGCACCTGTGACAAATAGCGACGGCGGACAAACTGTAATGTGGCTAATATCTCTAAGGCTGGGCCGTGTGCTCTACAGCAGCAGAAGCCTCCGCCGCCGCTGCCTGGAGCCGCCGGGGCCCCCGCCGCGCGCTAATGTTTTATTTTGTCTTTGAAACTGCCAGGCTCGTTTTTCATCACCATCACTGTCAATGAAGGGTTATTCATTGTCGAGCTAAGCCCTCTCACTCGCGCAGCTATCTCCGCTAACCCAGCAATGAACTCCTAAATCACTGCAGACTAGGATTTGAATATTTCACCACATAATTGGAGCTTTAACCTAATCTAGGGGCGCGGGAGCTCCTCTTCTGTTTCCGACGAGGAGGACTCAAAAGGCGCATCAGGATCCAATCGCTTGTAATAATGAGGAACTTCTCACAGTCTGTGAGCAAGCATAATTACCACTGATCCAGATTAAGGCTTTATCTGAGGCTCGACTGCCACTCCAACAAACAGCAAACACTGGCTTATATCATAACCAGGGAGCAAGATTTTTGCTATTATGTCCCACCATTTTCAGCTGTGGATTTTGCCTCAATGCAGACTGTTTATTTTGTAAAAATCAGGAAGTGTCTCGCGGGAGAGGGAATGGGATGAGGGTGGAGTAGAGAGGGGTTACAGCGATTAGGAGCTTTGTGTTGGGATTGAAAGGGGGAAAATTCAGAGTTATGGAGATGGAAGCTTACTGTACTTTGGAACGACAGCAGCATGCAGCTACACACAGTGGAGAGCTAATAGCTCCACTGTATGCCAGTTTGCTCCATTTCAGCTTCTCTTACCCATCACAGCTCCAAACTTTATTGTCAGTGACTGAATGATTTTCATTACCGCAACAAGAGAGGCATTACTGCACATTATGGCTGCTCAGCGGATTTGTTTGTCTTTGTATAAACAGTATTTTACATGACTGACAGGTGTCATGAGATTTCCAAAACTAGTGCCATCAAATCATTAAACGCACACCTCCCCCCTCCTGCTCTCACACACTCCCTACAGAAGCCTGTTTGTAGAGCGTCGGTGTCAATCACAGCTCACTGGCGCCGACTGTAATCTATATGTAAGTTAGCTTAAAAACAAACACATTAGACGCTGTCAGCTCCCTGCACAATGCTGCCATGCCTGCGTGTCAATCAAAGCGCCGCAATCTCTGCTTGCTATCAAGCTATCAGCCGTCCTGCAGCTCCAACTGCTTGCCTGTCAAAGCGTCACACAACTCAGCCCAACAAGGGTTTTGCGCCGTCGAGTACTCGCTCTGGAGGTTCTCTCGACATTTGCATGACCTCCAACTTTTGCACCGAGTCGTGACGAGTGCAGAAGTGCTCCTCAGGGGGAAGAGGAGCTCGTTGTCACTCAGATGAGGGGAGTGCGCAGTCCTTTGCAGGGTCAGCCGCTTTGAGACTGGATAAGCAAGGGCCTGATGTGTCCAACTGACGAGATTCTTCTTCAAGGTCCTGCGTGGATTAGCATCCCCTCACTATCTGGCCTTTCATGGGTTGTTAGTTTAGCACAGGGCCCGGCGTCTGAGGGTTTGAGGGAGGTTCAGGGACAGCACAGAACTCTCAACCTTGATGTCGGGAGATGACAGGGATAATAAAGCCTGCACAAACCCTGACAAGTATTCTTGACACCCAGCTTAGCTCAGTCGCACATATCCATCGCCTGTTTTGATTTACGGAAGCAGATAATGATTAGCTGGATTAGCTGCATTTATTCCACCTTTCAGACATGTAGAGTCGAGTTGGTGTCTGTCTGCCTCAACCAGACGGATGGGCAGCTGTCTGGCTGGCAAGTATTTCCCTGACGAGGATTTGATGTTGGCAGCTGCAACGTCTTCCAGTCCTGACACCTCCTTTTTAATTTCTCTTCTCGCTGTCGCAATATATAAAAACTGGGGTAAACAAACCCTGCCTCCATCTCTGGTCCGTCTCATGAGACGCAGCTGGAAGTCATGATGTGTTAGCTGCACGGTGCTGCTATGATGCATGCTTTTTATTGTCTTTCCATCACACTTAATGTCCAATCAATAGCTATTGCGAGAAGAAGAAGCAGTAATGCTGGTGAGGATTCGCCCGGACAGTCAGCAGTGTACTCTCCAGCTGCATTACAGGGGGATTTAGAGTACAGTACAGGAGATTGATTATCATTATGAGCTCTGCACTTGCGGCTAGTTTGCAAGAGCAGATCAAAGGAGCATCAGTAAAACAGGGTCACAGAGTCAAAGACACATTGTAGCTCTGATATGTTTATGATTCAGAAAAGAAGTGCAACCAAAGTTAAACACGCTCATTGATCTGCTGTTCAGATGTATACTTGCAGAAAGCACCACAGGACAGTGAACTCACCGTGGTGTATTTGCCAAGCTGGCAGAGGGAGGGGAAGGTTTCTTGATGGGCCTTGCGAATCTTTTCAATGATGGTCTCCAGCTCGGCTGTCAGCTCGTAGCTCTCTGCCAGCTCCGGCTTTGGGCTCTCCTTCTTCTTCTTATTCCGGTCGTTTCGAACAGCTGAAGGAGAACAAAGGATTAGGATTAGCGTCAACAATGACTTGCAAATGGATGACTTGATCATCGAAGTAAATGTGGACTTGAAACAAAATGAAAGGCAACTTGAAGAACAACAGAACTTTGTTGCTAGTAAGCATTTTTCGGGTTACTTTAAAGAGATGCAGCAAGTTGTCAAGTGAAAAAAAAGTGAGACCTTATATAAGGACAGAAAGTTTCTACTCTGTCAGCTCAACCAGACTCTGTCAGCTTAGTGCCACTGGCAAAGTCTGACAAAGAAAGAAAACAAAAGTGTCTGAAAACTCAAGTGCTTCACATATGGATGGTGTGATCTGTGCGGCTAATTTGATTAATGAATGATTAATTACCTTCATCTTTTTACTCAGGGCTGTTTTGGTGCTTTGTTATGTGGTTTACCTGCAGTGAGTTGAGGCCTACGAGTAAACTAGAGGGTCCCAGAGGGACAAAACGCTGAGGCAGTGGTGTAGTCTATGTGATCCGCAGGTATACCCACTAAGAAGACATCCAAAAAATGTGCAAGGATATGTAACAACATAGTTTTGTGACAGAACTTTCACTCCAGCTATTTATTTTCACAAATAGGCTACGGGGTCGAGAGATGTGACAGGAAGCTGAACAAATGCTGCAGAACATGCAGAGAGAGACTCGTCGCCATTCCTCGCCCCCACCCTGCTGAGCTCAGTGCGCAGTGTGTGTATAGTGAGAACGTGAGAGAGACACAGAGAGTGACGGTGTATGCGCTGAGAGCAGACAGGTGTTGGTGATCAAAGCAGAGAGGAATTAACTGTAAAGTTGTCGAGTGGTAGTAAAGGTACAGTGAAGGTTTCAGTTCGTCCATGAATAAACACTGCAGCTCCTTGAGACCAAGGTAAAGTTCCTGTGTCTCGCTTCTTAACTGCTGGGTAACGTGAAGGGAGTTAGCATCAACCTCGACCCTAGAGGCAAAACAACCAGTGGTGACCCTGGAAATTTTTCATAGGGGCGGCCAGATCGGGCCACTGGAAATTAGGGTGGCACACATTTTTACACAGACTCAAACAACTGCAGCAACGTACCGCTCTAGTGTGGAGAGCATGAGGGTCATGACATTTAACACAACAGCACTGGTCTCTATTGTGACATATAACATATACATCGGCAACGCTCTATAAACAGTAACAATGGCATTAACATGGAAATAACAATCATTGTTTTCCCAATGTATGTGTATGCATTTTTTAGCTGCTGTTCTTCTCTGAGTTAGCCACTAACTGCTAACAGTTAAAAGCTACTTTTCACATTTCCTGTGAAGGGTCACACACACATAACACATCATCAAAACGTCACAGCTGTGCCCATGATCACGTCCTGCTGGCTGTCCAGTTTATACAGACTGTTACTACCTCCGTCCCTGGTTCAGAGACAAGACAACTCCGTTCCTCCATTCTGCGACTGTAGCTACCTTTTACACAGAACAATGCAGCAGCATAAAGGCGTGAAATTCTCGCCTTGAAGAGGCAGTGTAAAAAGGGCTTTTGCCATTTCTTTAATTTGTCCAACGATTTCGGCGTTGACCTTTACCGACAGAAGTTGCCATATCTAGTTATCTCTCCAGTTAGACATTTTCGTTACTGTCTTTGTGTAAATGACACTTCCTCTTCACTCTAATATGTTTGTTTTCTTCCAGTTTCGAACAACCCTCGTGATAAAAGCATCATAAACACGCCAGCTTGCTTGCTGTGAATTCTCCAGACGATCACCTGCTCTATTCACACATGGGCTCATTCGGACATTACACAGACCTTGAACTAAAGTCCATTTCACGTCCGATCCAACTGATTCGGACATTTGCGTTCTCACATACAGCTCCTCCGGGTAATGTCTACATAGTTTCAGATTGCAGTGTATGTGTGAAAGGAACTCATGAGAGTTCAGAACTTGCACACTGATATACTTTGGTTTCTTATTCTACAGCCAATGATACTAATGATCTGATGTGCATTGACTGATACAGTTAACATTTTGAGTTATGTATCCATACATGTCACGTGATTCATTGTTTTTTTTTTTAAATAGGCTGCTTGTTCTTTTTCTTAAAAAGGCAAATATACAGCTTTTATTTAAAGGAGAAGTGATTCTAAGTAAGAAAACATTCATGGGAACAAGCCAAGTTTGAAAACACCACACAGAGGCCAATTTTGAGGTACTTTTAAATAAAATACACACACTTACAAATAAAAATATGCTTTTTATCTCCATGTCTTAAAAGGGAGGGTGAGTAATTGTGTGCACAGTCTATGTGGCTGTAAGAAAATGCAGGAATAAGCTAACAAAGGGAAACAGAAGACTGCTAGCGAGCACACATGGATTTAAACAATGTATGTTTGAAATTCTCTTGAAAACTGTCTTTGCAAATGTTTTATGACGAAGGAAATGCACTCAGCGTGTTTAATAAGCATCAAGAACACAAAATGCGCTGTGGTGATAATGCCATTGTTGGACAGTAACGAGCATCAACTGTTATTTTTTAACCTAGATTTTCTCTCCAACGGATTATGGCCGGTGGACGTTGAGAGGACACTGTGCCTTGCACTGAATAATACGCTACATGTATAAAAATGCTTTAAAAAAACCTAAATAAATCCTGAGGAGTGAGTCATACAGTACCAAACAGTCAGGAGCTACAACAAAGCCCAGGTTGCTGTGCTTGTTGTGTGTGTAAAGTGCACCCTGAGAGAGCGGAGTCCGCGGAGTGCTTTGCTTCATTAGGTGCAGATCTTTGAAGTCTGTCACAGCAGGAGATTCAAACAATCCAACCAGGTTTATTACTCAACACACAGCATGATCATCCCAACATCACAACTCTCTGATCAGCTGCACACTCCCCTTTAGAATAATAAGGAGAGGAGCTGGAGAGAAAGAGCCGGGCCCATTGTCAGAGCTGAGACACCCGAGGGACCTTCCTTGGCTGGCAACACAACATCCTCTGCCCTAGTTTACAATAAAGCCCTTTATATTCACGCACTAGAGCCAGCTCGTGATCCCATATTGCACTAAGATGGTAGAGTGGGACGAGGCCAGCCCTGTGAGGGTTGGGGTTTATTGCTGGTGCAGATTTACAGTAGTCAGGACTCCAAATACTTATTTCTGTTTACATGCTGTAGATATTCCTTTTAAAGTGACATGCACCAAAATGATTTTGACTGCACCATGTATCTGTCCATCTTTATCTGCACTGCCAGGTCCGGGTCTAACCAAAATTACAGTAATGTACAGTGAAACTACTTTAAATTTTATATGGTCACAGGAACATTTTAGCGAATCTAATATGGAAACATTGTTTTTTAAATCACATCAGGACTCTTCACCTCTCTTCCTCTGTTCCATATATCTATCATCACTTAATATTACTGACTGAATATTGACCTCTAGACTCCAAATACCAACTTCCCATGATCACTGCAGCTTTCAATGCTGTTAATGTGAACTTCACTAAAATTATTTTTTTGAACAAATATTTATAAAACAAAAGTAAAAGACAGCACTAAAATCCCATGTGAAGAGGTGTGTCCTTTGTACTGATGCATTTTGATAATAACTTTAAATCACTTGCTCAAAAGTTATTAAAAAAATATATAATAATTTTCCACAAATATATCAATACTAGTCCATACCCATTGAGTGCAGCATACCATACCATGACTTAGTCATACCAAAAATTAGAAAAAAACAACAACATTGGTCCACAGGGGGAGCCACAGCGATCGGTCGCATTTTAGCCATTTTTAAGCATTTTTCTGTTGTTATAGCGCCACCCAGTTGCCAATTAGAGTTAAATTTCTCCAGTCACCTTGAGGCGTCCTGTTCTACATATCTACCAAGTTTAGTAAA